>NC_056739.1:498868575-499053575 GCF_019279795.1 Protopterus annectens
ACACACACTCACACACACACACACACACACACACACACACACACACACACACACACACACACACACACACACACACACACACACACACACACACACACACACACACACACACACACACACACACACACACACACACACACACACACACACACACACACACACACACACACACACACACACACACACACACACACACACACACACACACACACACACACACACACACACACACATATGCACTCATGCAATGTGTTCCAGAATAGAAGGTCAACAGCAACTCTTCAGTACCAACAAACTTCTCACTTTACAATGATACTGCCATCAGTTAGCCAAAATTAACAAAACAAGAGCATACCTTACTGTCCACCCATAAAGTAAGCCAACCTTTTAATTTTTAAATGGTAGAAATTATATCTGAGTAGTCACACTTCAAATGGCAGACACCACACTGTTAAAGGTCCACTATACAAATACATAACCCTTAATTAAGCTAATATATAAAACATCAGCCATAAGTATTTAAAGTTGAATAACAACATTTTTTTGCTTCAAATAAATATGTTAAAATATTTCCTTTCCAGGTAAATATGCAAACAGTGTAGAATTTGCAAAAGGAACCGAAAATAAACATTTAAACAGAAGACAATTTTCAGAAAAAAAATTCCATCCAACATCTGAACTAGAAACTATATGCTCCTGGTTAAATATTTACCTTGCTGTAACTGTTTCGGCATCATATTCCTTCTTCCCAAATTCTGCAAAAATCTGCCCTGATGGTTTTGGCTAAAGATTTTCTATGTCTTAAGTATTTATGAATCATATTCCTTCTTCTCAATCTCTGCAGGACTCTGCCCTGGTTGTTCTGGCTAAAGATTTATTATGTCTTAACGTTTTTCTTCCTGCTCAAACTCTGCCTGCATTGGTGGTTCTGGATAAAGAGTTACTGTGCCTTAACTATTTTTGGCTCATATTCTTTCTTCTGCAGCACCCTGCCCTGCTGCTTCCCATACTTCCACCCAGTCAGCTCAGTTGTTCTGTAGGGGTAAGAGATCGGTATAATTTGCTCCTGTCCAGGAAGCCTGACTGTCCCATCCCCTTTACCTGTGGTGATTTGGGTAGCATGGAGTGGGCCAGCCTACAGGTCTGGTGGAACAGTATACATTTCTATCCTGCTAAGGAGAGACAGGAGTGCTCCCACATACACCTATGTCTCCAACTCAGTGGTGAACATGCATCACTAGCAGAACAAGCTTCTCTGGCTCTGGTGATTTCTTACTCAGTAGAATGTGTCATCACCAGTGTGGTAGGCCATGTATCCTTCCTAACCCTAAGATGGGAGAGGTGTCAACCATTCAAGCCCTTCCTTTCCACCTGTCTCATCAAGCAACTGTGTCAGTAAATAAGCACAGCTAACTCACGTAGGCTCTAAGTCAGGGCTTCATCTGTGTATACCATGGGGCTGACTGTTTCTAGATTTTAAGTCCAAAACTGAATTCTGAGAGTTCTCAGTTTGCAGACAGCGTAGAGGGTTAAGGTTGTGAGCTGTAGTTCCTGTGGTACAGGGTTTGATTCCTTTATCCCTCATTTATGTACTGTGTGACATCAAGCAAACTATTTAACCAGAGTGCATGTGGGCAACTAGGAATTCAGGGTAGGCACCTTAATTGTCTCAGGAATGTAAGCCTACTAACTATCTAAGAAGCTTATAGGAAATATAATATACCTTGAGCTCTATCTCCAAGGGTATCCTCTGAGTAAAACAATCAATCTTGTAATATTTCTCTTTATAAGTCCTCAAATAATGATTTCCTGTAGTTTTAGTATGACATTTACAATTTACTTTTACATATTTCTAGGAAGGTGAAGGGAAGATTCCTAACAAGCTACTGTCCAAATAAGAAATCATAAAATATCTCAAGCAGTTGACTTTACAACAATGCATATAGTAGTGGAGAAATGGTTAGCTTAAATTTTAAGATGAAATATATTTACACAGTGGCAAATGCAGTCATATACCATTTTACAAACTTCCTTTAATGTATTACATTTTACCAAACAGACAAGTACTGCGCAACTGCTTTTACCTTTAGTCTATTTATACAATTATTTTACTACAGCTCTAATAAGCTAGTTCATTTTTATACACTTTCTTAAAAAAAAAAAGTAACATTGTCCCAGTTAATTACAGTTTGCACTCACGCATCACCCTTCTTCCTAGAATCAGTTGGATTTTGCTGACAAGCCCACAAGAAATGATACCTCGATAAAAGATCTCATGTCACATGCACACGGTTTCTTGACTTGAAAGAACCTGTGTCTTTGGTGACGTAATAGAAAAACATTTACAATTTTTACATAGCATTTCTTTGCTCTGATACATAACCCTGCCCTTTTGACTATCTGCTGGCTCCTTGTATCTTTAAGATGCTCTAACAGCTTCACATATCCTGGCTTTATTTACTGTTATAACAACCTTTTGACACTGTTCATAAGGTCTGCAGTGCCTTCTTAAGTCTTTTGTAATACTTAACCAATAAAAAAGTTGAGCAAGTCTCCTTTTTATAGGTTTCATGCCCGTATGGTATGAAAAGGAATTTCCATCCCTCTTCCTTTATGAGTCCTTCCACAGGTTTCCATTCTGGTAAAAATGGTTGACAGACTCAACAAATGAAGCGGCCTTTGTCTAGGAAGATACATTAATTTCTTGTGTAGCACCCAAACTACACATAATCACCAGTTTCAGTATTCTAAGCAAAGTAAACATTAATAATGTAATGTCTGCAGCTGTGGATTTGCTAAGCCAGTTAGTCAAATTGAACCAGATTATATGGATCCAGTCTCTTTTACCAGTGGAGATCTGATAAACAGCCTCTTTACTGAGTTTCTATCATTGAGCGTCCCAGTTGCTGACCTTACCAGCTTGTCATGTCCAATTTCTTTCAGAACTATTAATGATGGGGGGATGCAGTTCCCTATACATACAGCCTTTAGACTTCTCTTTACTGGGCTTAAGCTATTCCCCCCCTTCTCTGTAGGAGTGGAATCTCAGTGCTAGTATCTATAAGTAGTAGGCAATATACAGGATGCTGTGCTCAACACATGGGGGGTGCAAGGGGGCCTGCTCCCTTTAAGTGTGCTTACTTTTTGAAGTTTTGACTGTTACAGTTTTGCAACACATTCTGATGTAGATGTTGTGAAGATTGGGTGAAGATAGGTGAGGGCTGCCAGCCTAGACAGATATTTTTGGAGATAATTCTGTCATCTGTAAATATTAATGTAAACCACAGGCTTGTTGTCTTAAATGGTAAAAATAGTGTTACATGTGGAACTGAAAAAAATGTAACAACAGTGCACTCTACTGACTAAGTAAAGTATGTTGTGACCCTTTGATGTAAAACTCAGAGCCAGTAAGTCTAGAGTGAGGCATCCTGCCTGTTGTTTTAAGGCCATAATTAATGGCCAGAATTTGCATGCATAAATGCCCTTTATTGCTCTGGTTTCTGCCCAGAGGTGAAGAATGTAAATGTAGTTTCTGTTAGCCTGGGAACCCAGGGAAGTGTGAAGAATGATGTAATGTAAACCAGGAATGTGATTTTAAAAACAGAGAGAATCAGAGAGCATTAAGCATTTTTGTCTTGACCATCCAACTCACCAGCACTGTCTTGCTCTATATGTAAGTTTATCTTAGACTTTTGTTTTTCTCTTAGAAATAGCTAGAAACTAGAAAGATTAGACTAAGTGTTTTTCTGTGATGTCAGAACTGTACTACTGAATTATTTTAAGTATTTCTCTGTAATCTCTGAACTCTTGACTAGCACTGTGTAGTAAAAAGTATTGTCTTGTGTTTTGACTATTTGTTATTAAATATTTTTAAACCCTTCCAACTGTGGTTGTTTTTGTAGAGTTAACTTAAGCTCTTTAGAGTACTTGCATGCATTTGGTAAAAATTGTACAAAACCACTTCAATAGCTTTAGCCCTGGGCTATACTACCAATTGGATAATGATATTGCACAGTAATAATTGGACACCCTTTTAAGAGCCTTTGAGTAGCTGATAAATATTAGTGGGTGGTGGCAGCTGGTACTACTGTATAGACTGGGAAAAGGGGCACAGCTGGAGAACCTGTGCCAGCCTTCCCCAGGAGTGTCTGTGTGATTGTATAAACTCTTCTCAAAGTGTGTTTGTGTGTGTGTGTGTGTCAGCTACTCGGGCAGGGAAACGAAGCACTGGTTGGGCAGAGAGGGTGCTGGAGGTTTTAGCTTGCCCACTAAGCTGAGATCTGGACCCTATAGTTGTGCCAGTGGGGAGTCTTATTGGGGACCTGGAGAGAAAGGGAGCGACCAGGCCCAAACTGACTGTGATCTCTGTGTGCTCTTAAGGGAAATTGCACTTTACTGTGTGTATTTGTTATCCTTGAGACGCCCCTCACTGGTGTTAGTGGTGAGGATTGAGGTTCCTTGATTGCTGGGCCAGGGCATGGGCATCACATATGTTGTGACTTTTTATCATATTTGTGACATAGTTTTGTTGGTAGGTTAGGAGATGCGAACAAAGCCAAGAGAGACTGGAAGCAGGGGTGTATCCAGGATTTTGGAATTATAGCACAACAATGTCCAGAATGGACTGCTCTCCCTCCTAACACTGCAGGATTTTGGGATGGAGAAGAACTTTCAATACAGAAAAAAACAGTGGAATGAAATTACATCCTTAAGTTAATCAGAAAATAAAGGAAAAGAAAAAAAACAGCCAGACAGACATTTATATTCTGACAAACAAATAATTTAGTAAAAGTTATAACTTAAAATAAAAATGGTAAACATGCCAACACTTTTTAATTTACATTCAGGGATAGATAATGGCACAACATAAATACATTACTTTAAAAATGTTAAATAATGTAAGCTATGATATACATTTCTATGACACTAAATGCCAAAAAATGCATTACTCTATCCTTTGGGAAGTCATCTACCCCAGGGAACTACCACATTTACAATATGCCCCTAAGAGTTGACCCAGTTGTTCGGGATTTGGGAAATGATGTGGAAAGTAATCTAACTTTTGACCAGCTTGTGTCTGTTATTGTAAAAAAGTCCTTCTATAAAGCTCACCTTATAAACAAAGGGACTGTGTCTAGATCTAGGGATGTCACTCTCCCCCTTTACTCAGCCGTCATTAGGCCAGTCATTGAATAAAATGCCTCCTTTGGCATATACCTGCACAGATGCATGCAGCAACTGGAACATGCACAGCCATATCTTATTAAAAGGATACAAGGCCTAAACAACATGCTCTACATGGATCAATTTAAAGTCCTGTCACTATATTTAGTGTCCTACAGACTGCTTAGTGGTGACCTGTGTCTGGCATACAAGGCAACCTTTAACCCATTACTGGTGGATTTTCTGCAAATCATGAAGTCAAACAGCATCAGAAATACTCATTCTAGGGATCTAAACATTTTGAGCATCAACAGCAGTTTCCGCATCCACATAAAACAAAGTTCATCCCTGTCCATATTTAAGTGCACCTTAAATGTATGGGTGGGAAGCAAAGTTTACTCCAGGACTGCATCCTGTACTACTAATGGACAGAACAGCTTTATCCCATGCATGGGTTCCCTTCAAATTATCTATGGTATGATCCCAGTTATTCTTATTAGGTGTAATATGTAATTAAAGGCCATGGGATGGGTAAGGTAAGGCCAATCTTTAACCACATGGGATAGGTTATTTTGAGCACAAAAAGGGAAATTGCTCACACGGGTAGCTAGCCTAGTACTTACCTCTGAATCTATGGCATATGCCTGTCTATGCTCTTGACTGTAAAGCTGACTATAAATATGCCAAAGACTGACTGTCATTTTGATCTCCAGCCCCCTTTCATTAGTCACCATTTTCCATTTCATTTATATCTTCACTGTTTTTGACCTTTATCTTTTGCCAAGTTTCATTAATTTCTTCTACTGGTTTACAGCCCTCTATGAGTATTTGATATCCAATGTGGGTCCACACATGGGGCAATTGGTCTTTACTGGTTAGAGCGAGCAATCCTGCCTCATATCCATCTCCTCCTGCTACCCTTTTAAC
Source organism: Protopterus annectens (assembly GCF_019279795.1). NCBI lineage: Eukaryota > Metazoa > Chordata > Ceratodontiformes > Protopteridae > Protopterus > Protopterus annectens. The sequence continues at coordinate 498,874,666 of NC_056739.1, forward strand.
TTATCCAAACATAGGTCTTGACACTGAATGAGATAGGAGTGATAGGCCCACCTTCCATCAAGCACATCTTTAAACAGCTCTCTGTAATTCTGATAACAGATGTACCCCACGCCAGTGACACTTCTCTACAGCTTTACACTTCAGTCAGCGCCTATCCATTATCTTCAGGCTTCTCTTCATTATTTTTTATTAAACCTGTGGTGACAGCATAGTCTTTCACTATACTCCCTTATAAGCCTTTGCTGGCAGACAAAGCCTCTACTTCTTATTTCATATTAATCCTGTCATTGGTGCAAAGCTTTAATAACTTTCTCCTATAGTCCTTAGGAGGCAGTTAAGGCCCATTATTGTTACTTAACATTATGCCTGCAGAGGCACTGCTCAGGCTTTTCTCTTAGCTATGAATTTCATTCAACAACCGCAATTATCTTCAGGCCTCAGTTTCTTATTATGCAAGTGGTGGCAGCACAGACTTTTTAAACCTTTTTTGTAGGCCGTAGGTGGCAGATAAGATGTTTATTATTTCAAATTAAGCGTTTGGTGCCACCACAGGTTTTTGCCCCTCTTAAGTATACATTGATGTCAAGCCCACTCATTACTAACAGACATTATTTTCTCCACTCTTCTCTTGCAGCCCATGGTTGAAAGCAAGGCCTCATCCTTCCATTAAATTAACCACTCCTTTTCTACTTCACTATCCATAATTGTAGCAGATAACACCTATAACTTTACCTCATGGCTTTGCCAGTTTTAAAGTATTTTATTTCCCCCACTACACTATTCCTTATTCATTGGTTAGTGACTCTAGTCCATGTCTTTTACTTCTAACTTCTATTTCTGAGAAAACTTTCATATTTCATTTTCAGCTTACTTCCTCTAATCATACCTCTACTCCTGAAGAGACACACCTACCCACTTCACCATCACTCCTAACTCTACACATCACTGACCATTGGGGCATAAAAAGTTGTTCTCTCCTACCCATCATTTCACAACTCTTGACAGCATGTAGTTCATTATCCTGTTATAAGCCTTATTTCTTTCTGTCCATCCCACCACAGCTTTCACTCCATCTCAAACACTGCACAAAGGCTATGATTCACCTGTTAACAAAATTACTACCTTCAAAATCATTAAAAAGAACATGCTTACCTCCTATAATTGTCATTATTAATAATGTCAGCTACTGATATTTACCTGAGTTCTGGTTCCTGTATCTCCCAATTATATCCTGCACCCTACCCACTTTCATATGCAACACCAGCCTACTCATTCCTGACTCACTCATTTCTAATTCACTTAACTAGTAACAAAAACAAACTAAAATCCTCCACCTCAGTTCACAAAAGGTTTAACAACAAATAGCATATTCCTGAAATCTGGGTATCTCTGCACATCCTTCTTGTTTTGGGAATTACTGAATCTTTATTGAAAGTCTCTTCTTGCCTCTCATCTAACATATGTAACAATTTTCACATTTACAATGATAATAGACAAGTATGACTGAAGGAGGGGTAATTGTTCTTTATAAGAAAAAAGCAAAAGAAAAGATTCTGCTGTATTATAAAAAATAACTCAAAGCTGTCAGGTGCTTCTAACTGGCTGATACCAAAATTATTATTATTATCAGCCAATAGCAGCCGTCACCATCTCCCAGCTTTTCTCCAATTATCATCCAATCTACACTTGATGCTTTTCTTAGGTGCACATCTAAAGGCAATATAATAATCACTGGGGGTCCTTAATGTATATGTTCAATACATGTATATCCAGAAAATAACCATGAAAATGGAGTGAAGCCATGAAAGTAAAATAGGCTTAGTTAATTGCCCAAATGTTTTGCCTCCAAGGATCAAGACAATTGTAAGTGTGCAGGCAGCTACCAAAAATGTCATGCGATTACAAATTTTGAGTTGGAAGCAAAATGCCTATCTTTGAAGGCTCATGAGGAGGAATGGTCTCCAAATTAAAAAATTTGAAGTGGCTGGTGGAGTGTAGTTAGTTGTAACATCCTACAACTGTCTTACTGTGATGGGCATTTTGTTTACCCCAATGTATACTATTTTTATGGGGCTGGTAGAACAGGAATTGATTTATCACAATCATTTTTTCATGCTTCAGGTAGTGAAGTATTTTTGCTCTATAGATGATTTATTTATATGTAGAGGTGACCCTCCTGACAGAATTACTTTTATGAGTCAGTTGAATTCTAGCATATCTGGTCTTTCATTTACTTTCATAAAGATCGAACATACAATTAATTTTTTTGGGTTTGACACTGCATGGTATTGCAGGTTTACCTGTAATTAATAAATTATACAGGTAACTACACCAGGTTACGTTATGCCTGTACTTACTGCTGTCATTCATCCTCATCCTTGGGCTTCTTTGCCCTACTCTATGTTAACAAGAGCTAAATGCACTTGATGTCTGAATCTGGATTAGTATTTACTGTTAGTAATGAGGACACTTTGGCTATTTTTGATATCAAAAATACATATTTTCTCCTTGTTACTGTTTTACTATGTTCAGTGCTCTTTCTGACTAAGTTGTTTCTGTTTTAAGGCAAGCTTAGACTATGTTGTAGTCTGATATGGCTGTGCATGAAATTGTTGCTGCTGTTTCTTATCTCTCTGTAAGAGATGGAAGAATCTCAATTACTACTAATTACATAATAAATATACACAACTTGTTATAAGTGTTAATAGAACAGCCTTTCCATGTGGGAATACTTATTACTTATCCTTCTGGTACCTGTTGTAGTTGTAATAATATGGCAAACATTTATTTGTAGTATAAATAACCTTGATGCGAGAAGCAGTTACATTTGTAATTCTAACTATAGTGTTTATGCTTTAAGGTGTTCCTGTGACCTCTTCTGTACTGCCCAGACACCCCATTTTGGCATATCAGCAGAAAAAAGGGTTTTGTAACCCAACACTATGCACAGTATAACAGCATTGATTATGTTTCATAAAAGGCCACTATACTTTAATGTGTTGATATATGGGATAGGTTTCAAGCTAATGCTAAAATTGTCTATAGTACAAAAAAGTCTTTATTTTAAAATGAAATATACTAAAACCTTGTGGACTGAATACAGACTGATGGTTTTACTTTAATGTTATTTGTTTATTTTTGACTGACTCTGTAGCTTTATTGGTTAGTTTTTAATTGAAACGTTGTGTATTTAACCTTTGTTTTGTTTTTGTCTCATACTCTCTGAGGATTGAACTCAAAATGCAAGAGATGTATATGAGACCATTTTGCTGACAATAAAACTACTTGGTGACTGCTTTGTTTTTCCTAGTCATATCTGAAAATACAGTTGCTCTTGTTAGGTGAAAGTCTGTTTCTCTGTATTTGTTTGAGTATCAGTGGATGAACAGATAACAGTGTCCACCTTGCAGTCATCAGTGAACTTGGTCTGCCACAGTTCAGGGTTGTTGGCTTGAATGTCTTCAAAATAAATGACAAATGGGAGAGGGCCCAACAATGATCCTTGCTTTAACACACTAGTTACAATTTCATGCTTAGAGTAGTGCCAGTAAATTTCACTACATGAGATTTCTTGGATAGTCAGGTTGCACACCAGTGGGTAGTGCAGGGTTTTATTTTAAGTTTTTTGGATACCATATACTCAGAAGGTGTACAATGTAAATCAGACAAGCTTTTCTGTCTGGGCTACCAATAAGGGCTAAGAGACATTCTTTGTCACCGTTCCTTAGCCTTGTGTTATCTATCTGAAATATTTGATTCTGGTGTGACAGTCACTCATAATTTTCTTAAAGGACAAGAGTTCACTTCTGTAACCTCTTTGAAGGTCTGCAGAGCCCTTTTGTGATAAGTTTCCAAAGCAAACCACTGCAGAGAGATCTCATTCCACCACAAGGACATCACTATATGTTGGGGAAACTAACATTCCTTCCCACTGGGCATGCAATGGCAGCTGAATTCAAATTCATATCCTGGAAAAAGTTTTGTTTTTGCAGCCATAAATTTTGCCACGAGGATTTCAAAGCTCCATGTTATTTTAAACAGTCATACCTATTTTTTTCCAGAAGAGAGGGTTGTCCTCAGGACTACCATTATGCCAAAGTTGGTTACAGATGCAAATTTGAATCAGTCCAACAATTTACCATCCTTATTCCTGGCTTATTGTAACCATGGTGATCACCTCCTTTGCTATATTATTGTCCTCAGACAAATCATATACTCTGTGGACAGAACTGAATTATGGAAGAAGGATAATCACCCCTTTATACCTACTGATGAAGCTTGGGTAAGGATGTTATGAAGCATATTCTCTCTGGAAGGTTTGCCAAATGAACCTGCTTTTGTTGTGACAACTTTGAGCGAAGTCTTCTACAACCCCAAGGACTCATTCCACCATAGCACTGGCTGTGTATACAGCATTATTCTCTTATGCCAGTTTAAATGGTATTTGTGTGGCAAGATCCAGGTTTTCTCTTAGTACATTTGAGGGGCATTTAAGCTGAAAATTTGCTCTAGGTGCTCATCTTCTTTCTGAGCCACCATTGTTAGGGACATGGGCTTTGTTTTAATGTATTAGCCCCCTATTCATTTTGCACAGGAATGGGCATGGTTAGAGTGAGTGACATGTCAAATAGCTGTGATGTAGTATGCAAATGATGCATGATTGACATGCCATGCAGATTTGCCCAGGACATCATGCATACATTTTTTATAATTGTGAAAGAACTACAGTCTTAATTGCACTGACTTCTCCTTTGACCTGAAACAATCAGAGCATTAGCCAAGAAAAGAACTCCTCACATATAAAAGGGAAATACAAATACTAATGACAAACAATGCAGTGTAATTGCTGAGGTGATGTATTAATTATCCATGCCCAGGAAAAAGAAAGCAAACACTTATCAAATGTCTAATGTACAGTATGTCATATAAATTGAGACCTCCGTGTAATAAATCGGTAATGCAACACACTGCTCTTCTTTATCTTCATTTCCATGTAGTTTGCCAAGTTTGGGCTGGGAATTTTTATTTACAATACAGCCTAGATCAAGGCCGCAAAGGGGTATAGTTTGTGTAGTCAGTCACTAAATAAACCAAAATGCATTCATTATAGATGCATCAAAGTGTATGCTAAGTGTATTACCAAAAATCCGTAAACTTAAGCAACTTACAGTGTGGAATAAGGGTTTGGGAATTATGCAGTGATCAGTCAAAACTGCTAGGATAGTGATGAAACAGCCTTGACCAGTCAGATTTTTGTTGGTACCCACATTACAAATAAGAGGTGTGAATCTTTTCATCTCTATTGCCTTAAGTGCGTGTCTCTCATACATGCTATAGGGGTCTAATGAAAATGGAACAAGAAAGATCGATCGCCTGCTTACAGTGGAATAATAATTGGTGTAGCATTTCATCACAAAGTTAAGGCTTTAAGCAGCTAAAAAGCTTCATCCTACAGAGCTACTGTAAAAAAAAATACCATATTGCAACTGGGCACCAAAAATGTATGCTGCAGTTGAAAGACCCCACCCTACTGTAACACCACCCACAGACACACTGCTGAGCTCTCCAGAAAGGTCCTTTGCCTTGTCTTTCAGTAAGTGGTTATAATGAGGTGATAGCATGGCAGATCATATTACCTGCAAAAACATCTGCAATTTCCAACTCTTGTTTATTACTGTAAGTCCCTGGAGTGTGTCCCACAAACTCACAAAACAAACCTAGATGCAGGAGAGAGGAGTGATGCCCAGGATTTTAAAAATGGTGTACATCCATTTTATTTTGTTTACTGGACTTTTAAGATGCCTCAGGGGCTGGGGTTTAAAAGACACTATGACCAAACAAGGTAAATATGCTACCGAATGATGGAGCAAAAACCATAAGGGAATCTAGGCAATTGGAGAATATGGCAGTGTAAAAGTATATTGAAATTATTTTTTCTGTTTTGTTTTTACTTTAAAGATATGCGTCAGATTTTTGTTAGCTATCATGCCTTTTGGGAAAAAGCTGAGACCAGCTGCTACGGAAACTGCTGGCAACTGAAAAGAGAATGTCAAGATGTTTGCCTCATATTTTTCATCAGTTCCTCATAGAATTTGTGGTTCTCTGGCAAATCACTGAGGATTGAAGTCAATAAATAAGGACATACATTTGTGTTTCTGATTTCATATCCTTCAGAAAATGCATGCTTACACAAATCCTGTTATTTTAACAACTTTCTAAGTTTATAAGATCAACATTTAAATTATGCCCCTTTTTTGGGCCTTACTAACAAGTATGTACTATCTTCTTTCTGCACACTGACAATCCCAGATGAATATTCATGTGGATGAGTAAAACATCACAGTGTTTATTCATGAATTTAGTAAAATGTCACCTGGTACTGGGTGTTGAGTGGGGCTTGGGTGGGACTTGCTACTGTGCATCTGGGGAGTTAATACAGTAAAACAAAGCTGGGACAAGTTCCTATAAAGCAGTGATGGCAAACCTATGACACACATGTCAAAGGTGACACGCCACGACATTTTGCATGACACACCAGTGTTCACCAGTGCCCGAGTTACCAAATAAACTGCTTTTGCATTTGGTCCTTGTGTGAAGTGCATTGAATTATTTTGTGTTAGGAGCTAGTTTAACAACACTGCTGCAGAGGTAAGGAAGTTATTAACTTCAAAGACTATTTTGGTATACTTTCTCGATGGAGTCTGCAAAGGGCAGTGCTGACTTTTTTCTCTTTGTGGTTGCACTTCTGCAAAGGGCATGTAGTTTGCATTTCTAGGAGTGTGCTGTTTTACATTCCTCTCAACTGTCCCTCTTAATCCCTCCTAAAACTGGCAACTTTTTACAATTAATAATGACAATAATTAGATTTATAGACTAATTTTACTTCAGAAAATGTATATTAATTTACGTTCATTTTTTTTCTGTCAAGAGTCTCAAATTAGTAGTACTAGTAGTTTAAAACTGCCCGTGTCTCTTATTTCTAGATTTGTCTCAGATTCTGTTGAGATTTACCCCTGATGTATTGAGAGCCATGCTGTTTTATTTTTATTTATTTATCTCTTAAATGTATTTAATTTTTGTTTGTTAGTGGTGACATGCAAGCAGAGTCAAGTAAGGCATTTTCCAAATATTTGACATGCCGAACCCAAAAGGTTCGCCATCACTGCTATAACGTGAGCAGTAACGCAGAATAGCTAAGCAGTCTTCTTTTCCTTACTGAAAATGGATCGCTTCTTTTCAGATATGAAAGTTATGGGTACTTCTCATAATGATAGCTCAGAAAGAAGATTCTTTGTTGGTAACATATGTTTCATCATCCGCCTTTCTTCCTTTGTCTCTGTATTTCTTTTACTTTCTTTCCTTTATGATTAGCCCCTGTTTTTTTGCTGGGCACAACACTGAAGAGAGGGGATACCTTGGTGCCTAATGGGAAGGAGTAGGAAGACAAAGCAGCCTGGAAAAGCTGTATCTGTTGACTGATGCTAAAGATTATGGTGTGAGTCTTGCATGTTACTGGAGACAGATCTCTTTGTTACACAGCCGTCATTATGGTAAAGTTCATTTGCTTCAGAGCAATGGATCATTATCTTGTCACTATATGCAAATGACCTTCAAAAAAATAAACAAAATTAATTTGGTGTTGATATGTTTCCTAGCATGCTCTATACCTACAAATGACCATGTTTTGTTCAAATTCTTTGTATGCAAAAAAGAAAACTAGGTTAAGCATCTGGCATGCTTGAGATCAAACAAACACAGATGTGGAGAGACTGGGGATCTAATCCTGGAACAAAAAAGTGCTAAGGATATAACACACATAATACAGGAAAGAATAAAATAAGTGTAAAAAATAAAGTATCGTGGCTTTGTCTATGATATAGCTACTGACTCACTACCATTTGTTTTTATTTTGTTGGAAACAACTGTAAACGCTCAAACGTATATGCTGAGAGACAAAGCAACACATCTACAGCTCTTCTAATCTATTACCAGGATTTTTTTTTATTTTATTGGAAATGTGTGTCAGACACAGGCAGAGAGCTGATGCACATGGTTACCATGGACCTTTATGAGGTTGCCGTGATGAAACAAATCAGTCAATACACAGTTCTGCTACTCAAATGACAGGATATTGAAACAAAACAGCAGATGCACAGCCCTGCTGTTTGATTGATTGACACTGAGTGTGCAAATGTGTTTTGTTTAAAAATTGATTAGTTGTCACTGTGACCTGCATTAAGTTGCCTTGACTAAGGAAACTATTCCCCCTCCCCTACAGCTCAATGTAATGAGTTAAATTAGGGAAACATAGCAGGATGCAGAGAGGCAACCGGTTTAGTACTGCTGGAGAAAGATGACCAACAGAAAATTCATCCACGTAGTAATTTTAGTTACTCTTAATGGTCATTTGAAAAGTGTCTCTCTGCCAGACATGCCATTTTTGCTAATTGGATTTCAGTTTTCTGAGACAGCAGTTTCTTTATTTTGAACTTCCTTTTTTAAGCTTCCCATCACCCTATGAGACGGTTAAAAGAGAACTATATCTCAAAGGGCAGAGAAAGAGACTCTGCTTTATCTAAGAGAGAGAGAGAGAGAGAGAGAGTGTGTGTGTGTGTGTGTGTGTGTGTGTGTGTGTGTGTGTGTGTGTGTGTGTGTGTGTGTGTGTGGAGGGGGGATGAGGAACAGTGCTTTAATTTCTAATTAATGGAATTGTCCTGAGGTATTCAACAGACATGACAAAACAGTTTCCTTAGGTGTGTTTTAAGAAAATAACTCCTTTGTCCAGTTCTCACTCCTTTTGTTTGTCTTTTATTTATTAGTTTATATCACGCTGTCTTGCAATGCCCATGCCATGTTAAAGTGCTGTTTAACCAATTTCACCCAAGGTCTCACAAGTAGAAATTTAAGATGTGCACCTTAGTATAATATGTACTTCTCTAAGCAAAAGTAAGCAGTACTTCCCTTATAATAAATACATAAACAAGCAAATAAACAAACATTATTAAGGATCAAGTAAGTGCTACACAAATGTGTGCACACTTGTTTAATGTGCAGATCTATTCAATGGTGATGCCTGATAATTTACAGGCAATTTGTAATAATTTATTTTAGCTAAAATAACCCCAAAAATGCTTGCTTTTAGAATACATACCCACATAAATGTTACTTTCTGTAAAAAACAAACCATCAACAGCAAACATATAAGCCATTTCAGTAAATACATTTAAAGAAAATTGAGCTAAGTAAATAACTACAAAATAACCACAAAATTATCATCTCCATTGATCAGCATATATGCATTTTAATATATTTATTTGTTTTATTTATACTTTGTTGACCAGGTTAGTTCTACTAGGCTAATTGCTTCTTTTCAGGAGAGACCCATAGGGACCAAGGGAAATTTGGCTTGTGAACTTCCCCTACTTTTTTTTTTTTTTTTGATAAGTGCTGTGGGATCTTTGGATCCTTTGTATTTACCTGAGCTACCACCAGCTCAGGCAGATGGAGCCTCAGTTTAAGATCTCATCCAAAGGATGGCATCCTTAGGAGTTCAGTATCCCCTTTATGCTGCACTGCAGTATCAGTAATGGAAATTAATCCATCTACTTGGGGTAGGACTAGAACCTACATCCTGAATACTGCCTGTACCACTATCTTTCTGCATTACCATCCTTCAGTTAGGCAGTAACCTTTCTCTTTAGCACACAGCATCACAGTATCACTATATATAATTATGGCAGTACCTCCATCATTGAACCTGGTAGTGCCTTCATGCTTCAGCCAGGAAACACTTCACCCCATGAACCAGGAAGCACTTCCATTGTAACTAGGCAGTGTCTTTTTCCTTGAACCTGGAAATGCCTTCACCCCAAAACTAGGCTGCTCCTCCATTCTGAAGCCATGCAGCATGCTTTCCTCGAACGAAGATGCACTGGCATATATTAGCAAAGTTGATTTGCATTTACCCCATTCCTGAAGGCAGAAAATGCCTTGATAATTAAAGCAGGAAGCAATCATCTGTTTGAGTCAGGTAGTGCCAACACATTTGAGATGGGAAGTATTCTTCCTACTGAACTAGGCAATACCTCTATCCCTGAACGAGGACTCTTCTGTCCTTGAGTCAGACAGCAACTGCATCCTTCAGTTAGGAAGCACTTCGTTTTTTGAAGTAGTAAGTGCCACCATTGCTGAGCCACAAAACACTCTTGATGTCCTTCAAGAATGCAACTGCAGTCATAACATATGGGTTGTCCTGCCTCAGGCAGCCCTCGGTCAGCCGAATTCCAAAGTCTGGGTCTGGCGTCGGCTGGTGTCGCCTCCTCTCCGACGTCACAACGGCTGGAGTATAAAGGCATCGGCCGACGCCATCTTCTTCAGTCTTTCTTGCTGCACGGTGCCCAAAGCAGAAGCAGTTCGCAAGTGCCGGTCGGTCAGCTCCTGTGTTTTCAGTACCGAAGTCATCTAAAAGCTAAGTACCCCATTGGGGAACATTTTTTCTTGCCTCAGCCGATGTCAGAACAAATTGAGAAAGTTAATAATTGTTTGTCTTGTGGTAAACAAATACCTCATAAGGACTTCCATTCTTACTGTCTTCCTTGCCTGGGCCCAGACCACGACGTCTCGGCCTGTGCTGCCTGTGCTTGCTTTAATAAGCGCACTCTCAGGCGCCAGGCAGAATTTGCTGAAGACTTTTTTGGCGAATCCTTCGCATATACCATGCCGTCGGATCAACCGACAGCTCAATCTTCCAAAAAACGGAAGGACCGGGACTGGCATCCTCGGCCCGCGTCCTCCACCGATACTACTCCTAGACCCTCCGCTAGTGCTTCGGTCCCTGCGGAAGTGGTAATTCAGCCGTTCCAGGCTGATGACACAGCGTTAACTAGTCCTTTAGTCCCGGAGACCTCTCTGGTGCCAGTTGTTGATTTTCCTCCGGATACCGAAGTTCTTGATTTACCCGACACCATTCCGGTGGACAAGGTCACTCCTGCACGTGGGGCTGCTAGACCTCCTGTATCTATGTCCATCAAAGCCTTTGCATGTGCTAAGGCCACCAGCCAGGCCAAGGCCCATCCTAAACCTGCTGTCCAGGCCCCCTCTTCTGATAAACAGATTATGTCTCTTGCTGCAGACCTTATTTCCCTTATCAGGGGGTCTCAGCCTCACCCAGATAGAGGTTCTCAGCCTCCTGCAGAGAAAAGGCCTAGAACTGAGCAGACTGAAAACCACTCTTCAGATGAGGCCTCTGGGGATTCTGAGCATTCAGATATTCAAGAAGAATCCTTCCAGGCCTATGAGGACTCTGATGCTGAGGAATCAATTCCCTCTGCCTCTCCTCCAGAGGATTTCTCTTTTGGTGAAGTCCTGCACTCAATGAGGGAACATTTCCAATGGCAGGGTCAGGAATTCTCTGATTCCAGGAAAAGGCTCTGTACCTTCCTAAAGCTTCCCCAGCACAGACCTTTAGCTATTCCTCCTGTGATGGATGTTTTGGATGATGTTTTCTCCGATTCCAGTGCTAACCCTGACTCTCCCCCCTGCTCCTGTCAAGCCAGACAGATATTACAGAGTCCCTGACACTCACAAACATCTCTTTAAGGCCCACACCATGGATTTAGAAACTATTTCACAGGGTCCCAAGGGAGTGGCTACCTCCACTGCCAAGAATCCTTTGCCAGCGGATAGGGAAGCCAGGTCTATGGAGAGATGGGGTAAAAAAGTTTATACCTCTACCACCCTAGCCATGAGGTCTCTTAACTGCCTTTTTCATATGTTTCAGTACCAGGATTTTTTACTGGATGATTTACAGAAAAAGTTAGCCTCTCCTGAGCCTATTGACAGAAAGGCATTGCAGGATCACATACATAACACTCAGCAGGTTAACAATCATTTTCTTCAGTGTGGTTATGATGCATTGGAAGCTTCATGTAGGGCAGCTATGACTGCGGCTGTGATACGTAGACATGCTTGGTTAAAAGATCAGCCACTACCAGACCATGTCAAAGTAAAGTTACTTGATGCACCTCTGGAAAAACAGAAGCTTTTTGGCGCTAATGCACAAGATGTGTTGAAGTCCATTGAGGAAAAAGCTAAGTCAGTACAGACAGTCAAGGATTTCCTCCAGGTTCAGCCACCCAGATTCAGTAGAAACTAGCCTTCAAAGAATTGGTCCTTCCCAGACTCGGACAAGTTTCAAAGGGGAAAGAACAGGCGTGGCCGAGGCCGAGGCCAATACCGAGGCTCCTACAGGGGATGCCAATGGCAACCTACAAATCAAAGAAGTGCTGCAGCCAGTCCAGCTGCACCACAAGGACAATCAGAATGACTTGACTTTCATACCACCTACAAGGGCTCAGAGAGAAGCACCCTTGGGCGGAAAATTATCCTTATTCTCAAAGAACTGGCATATATTAACCAAGGACAGTTGGATTCTGGATTTAATAGACAAGGGTTACAGATTCCACTTCCATACTTTACCTACAAGACAAGGCATGCCAAACCTGCCACACCATCAAAGGGCAGAGGAACTCATTCAAGTTTCAAAGCTATTAAGTATAAAAGCAATAGAAAAGGTACCTCCCCAGGAACAAGGCCAGGGATTCTATTCAAGACTGTTCCTTGTTCCAAGAAAGGAAAACAAATGGAGGCCTATACTGGACTTGTCTACTCTAAATACCTTTCTCATTGTGCCAAAGTTCAAAATGCTGACGTTACAGCAACTCCTTCCCATGCTGGGCAAGGGGTCTTGGCTGGTCACTCTGGACCTCAAGGAGGCATACCTGTATGTCCCAATCAGCAAAGCTGCAGAAGATACCTCAGATTTCTTGCAGGGACAGAGCACTATCAATTCTCAGCATTGCCGTTTGGCTTATCTACTGCGCCCAGAGTGTTCACGAAATGCCTGGCATCAGTAGTGGCACACTGCAGACTCCAGGGAATTCAAATATACCCCTACCTGGACGACTGCCTCATACAAGCAGACAACAGACAAACCTTAATAAAAAACTTGGACTATGTCATGCAATTACTACAGGCCTTGGGATACACAGTCAACATTCAGAAATCAAGGCTACTGCCATCCCAACATATTATTTTCCTAGGAGCCAAACTGGACACACAAACACAAATGGCCTACCTCACAGAGGAAAAACAACAGCAGTTACCAGAGTACTTCAAAGGCCTAGCACAGCTCTCCCAGCTGACTGCAAGGAAACTCCTGCAGGCCCTGGGGTTCATGGCATCATGCATTCTTCTGATACCTTTGGCAAGACTTCATATGAGAAAGCTGCAATGGTATTTGAAAAGCTTATGGTCCCAACATAGCCAAAGCCTAGAGGACGTAATCCCACTTATTCCATGCCTGCAAAAGGAATTCTTGTGGTGGGCTCAAGCAAGTCAATTAAACAAAGGCATGTCTTTCAACAGACCTCAAGCAGGTCAAATAATTACAACAGACGTCTCAGATCATGGATGGGGGGCGCACATGGAGGGCAGATGCGTTCAAGGTCAATGGACACCAAAGGAAAGACATCTGCACATAAACCAAAAAGAGATGCTGGCAGTGGTACATGCAATCGAGAGTTTCGAAAAATCACTGCAGCAAGGACATTTACTAATAAGGACAGACAACACCACTGTCATGTGGTATATAAACAAGCAGGGAAGAACTCATTCATACCCCCTCTGCAGACTAACAATGATTCTCTGGGAAAAAGCACTGAGTCTGAAGATGCACCTGCAATCCCAGTTTGTGCCAGGCAAGGACAATGTACTAGCGGACAAGCTGAGCAGAAATTTCTTGGATCCACACAAATGGATGCTGCATCCCCACATTTTCTCACAAATAACAAAGACATGGGGAAGACCGGACATAGATCTATTTGCGTCTCACACGAATCATCACCTGGAAAAGTTCTGTACCAGGACCCACCATGCACTAGCCTGGACAACGGATGCTCTCTCCTTCAGCTGGAATTCCCTAAAAATTTATGCATTTCCTCCTTTGCCACTGTTGACAAAGGTGATCCTGAAGATCAAAGCAGAACAACCAACAGGCATTTTGATAGCTCCAGACTGGCCAAAGCAACACTGGTACCCATTGCTGTTCAGCATAACTCGGACCAAACCGTGGCCTCTGCCCCTATGGCCCCTGCTCCTAACACAATACAACTACAGGACTGTTCACCAAAACCTGAAAACATTACATCTGACAGCCTGGAGGTTACTTTAACTCCTTCCGCTTCCAATCTTTCCAAGGCAGTTCAGGACATCTTATTGGAAGCACACAGACCATCCACCAGAAAAGACTATTCAGCCAAGTGGAAGACATTCAGCATCTGGGCTGCCAACAGGGGTCAGGATACAACAGTACTGAGTATACCTCAGATATTGGACTACTTGGCAGAAATGTTTCATTCTGGACTCTCATATTCTTCCATAAAGATCCATGCCTCAGCAATCTCAGCAAGATACAATTGTGATCTACCAGTGTTCTCACATCCTTTGCTAAGACAGTTCCTGAGAGGGATAAAGAATATCAAGCCTCCCAGAAAACAACCAGTACCTGCATGGGACCTCAATTTTGTACTGGAAAAATTATCTCTGCCTCCCTTTGAGCCAGCAGCAACCTCGGAGATGCAATTTCTATTATGGAAAATGGTTTTTCTATTGGCAGTCACATCAGCAAGAAGAGTCTCGGAGATACAGGCACTCATGGCCGTACCTCCTTTCCTCATTTTCCATCAGGACAGAGTCTCTCTAAGAACAAATCCTTCTTTCATGCCAAAGGTGATTTCCAGGGTGTCTCTAAATCAAGCTATTCACCTTCCTACTTTCTTCCCCAATCCTCAAAATAGAGGGGAAAGACTGCTGCATACCTTGGACATACACAGGCAACTACGCTACTACTTGGACAGAACTAAGGCCACCAGAAAGTCTGACCAGCTGTTTGTAGCCTATGCTGCTGGAATACAAGGAAAAGCAATCTCCAAGCAAACAATTTCAAAATGGATTGGACACTGCATCAGATTCTGCTATTCTTACCATGGAAAAAGTGTGCCAGCCAATATTAGGCCACATTCCACCAGAGCTATAGCCACATCCACAGCTTTCCTAAGAGGAGTGGCTACAAAGGACATTCTAGAGGCTGCTACATGGAGCTCCATGCATACATTTACCAAACACTACAACCTGCCTTTATACTCCAGATCCCGAGCAGGCTTTGCTTCGCAGTCCTGCAGGGCATTTTAGCTACACCATCTTTTCTTAGCTCCATCCACCCCAGCTTGGCTATGGTATTCAACCCATATGTTATGACTGCAGTTGCATTCTTGAAGGACATAGTACAGTTTTGTACCTACCATAAATGTAGATGTCCGATAGATATGCAACTGCAGTCGGATTTTCCCTCCCGCCTTCCCCTGTTTTCCTTCATTTGGGTCCATTCCCCCTGTTCCTTTAGCTGGGGGTATCTCCTATGGTGTATCTGTTTATTACTGTTGTGCATGTCTGGAATTGTTTATCCATTCTCCAAATTTAGCCTTCCTAGGAGGGCACCTGGCATCTGGGGCAAGAAACACTGAAGAAGATGGCATCGGCCGATGCCTTTATACTCCAGCCGTTGTGACGTCGGAGAGGAGGCGACACCAGCCAATGCCGGATCCAGACTTTGGAATTCAGCCGACCGAGGGCTGCCTGAGGCAGGACAACCCATATGTTATGACTGCAGTTGCATATCTATCGGACATCTACATTTATGGTAGGTACAAAACTGTACTTTTCTTGAGCCAGACATTTCCACTGTTGAACCAGGCAGGACCTCTGCCCTTGAGTCAGGAAGCAGGCACATTCCTGGATGAGCTGTTACTCTTTCAGTGAGTTAGATAAAGGTATTATTCAGCCAAACAGTTTCTTTATTTCTAAAGAGTCCAGATCTCTCATCTTTAAGTCATAAAACTTTCTCATTCTGAATCCAAATGGACCCTAATCTCTGAGGCAGGTACTGCTATCTTTAGTTGCTGTTTTTTTTCTTTGTATATTTTTGCCTTTTCCCTACCTTACATTCCTACCTCCCCCCACCCTAGCTAGGAGATTCATTCCCCAGCTTGACCAATCACTACGTGCTGTCACTCAAGGATGAGAAATGATTGGGGGGTTGCCTGGTGGTCAGCAGATAACATGCAGTGACTACCCTGCTAGCACCACGTGACAGCATATTTCTACACTTCAAGATTCTCCCTGGCTTCAGTAGGGTCTTCTCTTTCTAAATCTCAGAGCAAATCATACCTCTCAACCTCTTAGTGCAAGAAATCTGGACAAAGCCTAAAATAATTAGGGGACAAAGTCCTATAAATAGGGATAGATTTTCAATTTTTCTCTTATAAACTTAGAACATTGTTAGAATAACATCATTTGTGTCAGCATACATTTTCTGATGAATAAGAAGTCTGAAACTCAAACGTATATTATTATTTAGTGTCTTCAAGCCTTAGTGATTTGCCAGAAAAAACGCAGATTTTATGAGGAGCAGACCAAAAAGTATGAGGCAGAAATGTGGACATTCTGTGTAAAAGTGGACAGTTGACAGGTATGGTCAATGACCTATGCAGCACCACCTCTTGTGATGACCCATCCACAGCAAACAGCTCCACCCAGGCTTCTTGTGGCACCAAGGACTGCTACTTGAACCTGAGTTGCCAGGGCTGCAATCAGAGTTCAGTCTCTCTGTGTCATGGTCTCATGGAAGCAGTTTCTAATTTTAGTAGCAGATCTACCCTCATGCTAGTGATGGCTAGAGATGTAGGATAAGTCTGATTTTTAGCCGGTGCATGTGTTAAAACTGCATACTGCTATAGCACTATCTGGCAAATCTTCAAAAGGTTTGCATGGATATTCTGCACATCCCCAAGAAATAAATCACAGAAGCTAGTGTTTGTAAAACTTTGAAACTATTTGTAGACCAATGTGAAATCACAGAGAACTGACTCATGAAGTGACAATTATGGAGAGCAGCAAGTGGTAGACAGACACTGCCTTATTGCTTGGGGAGGTGAGCTGGCAGTCATGATTACCGCACTGCTGACATTAATACAGAAGGATGGTGATCTGAAATCTGTCTTTTGTTAATTTGCTCCTAAAGATTTGATTTATGGTACAGCAGGCATTTTTTTCTCATTTCTTTGGAAAACATAATCTGAATGAAGGAAAATATGCCTTTCACTTGCCCTTAGTGGGGGAGGTAAGAAAAGTATTCATATGTCAGTACAAGCCATGCTTTTTTCACATCCTACACATCCGTTAACTATTTCTAATTTGCAAGTTGCATAATGCTTTTATTTAATAACTGCTGTGTCTTTATTATATAATCCTAATTTTGCTTTCTAAATGTGTGCTGTACATTATGACCCTGAATGTTTAATAGTTTCTAATGCTCTGATTATTCATGCAGAAAAACAGCCGTCATGCTGTATATGGAAAACATACCTGATTTAAAAAAAAATTTCTGCAAATTAATGCATATCACTGAAGTCACTACTTACAGATGAGAAAGAGCTAACTGCAAAAGAAAACCTATTATAAATTCCCACCCCTTTCACTTATATGTTTATTACTGAATGAAAAATAGCATTCAACATTTAAGACTAACAGAGTCCTCTTGCTGTGTTCCACTTGGATGAGGGCAGTCACAGCAGCAGAAGCACCGGCACCTAACATAGATGCTTCCTGTATCTCTGAAAACAAGGGGGTGGTTGTGTATCCATCTATGAATGTCCTCACCTACTAACTTGAGCCTCTCATTCACTAATGAAGATGAACAGACAGGAGTTACTGGGATAAAGTCATAATGGGACTAGGGGGGAGATACTCCATATTCTGTTCATGTGAAGTAGTGATGTTTACAAAGGAAACAGACCACTACACATCCCTTATGTTTTACATAGGTTCATAGGTTCATAGGTAGGTGCTAGGCTATTGGCCCTAGGGCCTAAATAAGCCTAGCCAAAATGTTTTATAGCCAAAAGTATACACCTACAGGAGTTTGTAAAATCCAGTCAGTATTATGTATAAATACATGCACTGTGTTAGAGGAAGGTCCTTAGCCTGTGATAACCTTCTGCCAATGTTGGCATACTAGTCATCTGACCAATTTGTTTAAGTATCACTTAGATTTTATTTCACTCTGTTTCCAATAGTTTGACTGAAGCTTCATTTCTTTGCAATGTCACTTAAATGAAAAAAAAACAGTGTTTACTCTTTCACTGGCTTCATCTGCTCATGTTAGGCTTATTTCTACTGATGCCTTAATGGTTTGTAGGCATGTCACTCTGCCATACAGAGGTAATTGTGATACTGTGAGCTAAAATGAGAAAAATAGTAAGAAATACTGGCAAATGCCTGTTATTCAAACGAAGTGGGTCTGAAAGGCAAAGGTAAGAAGCATTCATGAAGAATAATGAATCAACTAGAGATGGCTGGGAGTACAGTGCTTACCTTCTTACCCCTAGAACATACCTCTCAACCTCCAAGCATTAAAAATCATAGCACTGGCCTTTAAAATTCATAGCAGAGGGTCAGAAAGAGGAACACTTATTTATCACAATAGAATGTCTTTCTATACTAGACCCTATATAGATAATGTTTGCAAATCTTGATATATGCCCAATTTATGTATTTGATAAAGTCTGTACTTATGAATAAGTCTGACTTTAAGAGCAACATCATAAATTTATGAAGAACAAGGTTAAATCTGAGGGCCGGACTTATAGAGCCATGCCTAAGTCACAGAAATTGAGAGATATACTCCAGAATCAGGAACAAATCCATAAATAATCAGGGACACTCAAGGACATATTCTAAAATACAAGCTAACTTGAGAGGTTGCCAGAAAAAGAGAATGTAAATTAATATGTATTTAATGAAGGAAAGGCAGTTTAAAGTTGTAATTATTGTCAATATTCACTGCCTTTTCTCCCCAGATTTTCAGTTTTAGGATAGATTAGGAGGGACAGAGCAAACTTTTGAGCTAAATCAATGGCACTTGAGTGTTATGGGTGGGAGTGTTCTCTTCAAATGCAGCTACATTCTTTGGAAGTATTGACATAAATGGACAGTAACTAAATGGAATAATGATCTAATTCTGTGATTCCTTGACTTCTTTTGAAGAATTTCAGCTTGGAAGACAAGTGATTCTCTGATGCCTGCAGTGAAGCTCAGTGCAAAACTCATTAATTTCCTAGAACAGTATGCAAGCTTCTAAACAATCCCTTGCTTCTGTTTAGTTGGTGTAGGAATCGAGAGGTTAACAGTGACGCGGCATTTCTTTATTAATTTATTTTTGTTTATTTGGTCTTTATTAACCAAGAAATATTGTTTAGACACCACTACCTCATTTTCAAGGATAACTTCAGAACTTCATTTCAGTTAAACTAACCTGATCAGAGAAGCACAGTATGTAAAAGAAAGTTATGTGACTCAGTTTTGGATATAAAATATGCAACTTGGCTGCTCCTTTGGCTTACAGTACTAAACTATTGACATATTCATGTGCTAATATCTCTCTTAGTCAACATTAATCCCTTATGTATACCTAAACAATATTTGAAATGCATGGTTATTTTATTTGCAAACAAATCAATTAGTAAATGGTTTCATGTTTCGCTACCCCTCCAGTAAGATGACTTCACATATCCCTTAACTCTATGTCAAGTGCCAGTTATGACTAACAGATACACACTCTAGTGAGGAATCTGGTTATACATTATACATATATATGTATCTGGTTATACATTTATAAGGACCTGCATGGATGGAATAAAGGTATAATGACATCCTGATATAGCTGAAGACTGCCCACAGTGTTGAAGTACGTGGTATGTGTGTGGTAGAGGTCCTCATACACAGGGTGGTAAATACATTTAAGAAGGTATTAAATGAGGTTGCCAAAGCAGACACCATGGAGACCAAGTAGTTGCTTGAACTGTCAGATCTTTAAATCTTCATTGTGAAACCAAGTGAAAAGAAAGCGTCCTTATGGGCAGGCAGGGATATTTTTTTTTCTGCTAGACCAACCAGCATTGTTATGAAGGCAGTTTGTAAGGAAGTATAAATGTAATTACTTTACACAATTTTTAATAAATATTTTTGTCCCATATGCTCTTGACCATCAGTTGCCATTTTATTCCATCCAGACCGGATCTGATATTTATGCAATAGAAGTGTAGTCCCCGACACTTTACATAAAACAAATTTTATGAGCAACAGGCCATAAACATAAAAAAAAAACAATTAGGGATAGTTCAGAACTCTACCCTCTGCGTGCACCCACGTGCACAGCATGCACGCACACACACACACATGCACACACGCACACACACACACACACACACACACACACACACACACACACACACACACACACACACACACACGCGCGCGCGCGCACACACCACTTACAGCCTCGTCTATAACTGTACAGTTCAGATATCTGCTTTAGATCAACTGAATTAATAAAGTTCATTATTAATGACCCAAAAATGTATCTCAACTTGGTGGTATCAGAACCATATAATGCAACATAGTGCAAATCCTTTTTCTCTCTCAACTTCTTAGCTCAAGAATCAGAAGCAAAGACAAAATCAAGAACAGAATTAAAGCAGTTCTCTTATAATTGCTTGAATAAAAAAACTTTGCATTAGCAAGCATTTTCTAAAATCAGAGAATTGAAAGGAAAATATTAGCTTACATTTGAGAGTCATACCCAAGATTTCCCACATTCCATGGTACCATCACTGCTGCTGGACAAACAAGACATTCTGGACAGATGGTACTGAGTTTTCCTCTTTCAGTAACCCCCCCCCCCCCCTTCAGCATGACTGGAAATCTTGGTTCCAAGTCCAGCATGACAGCTATTATGTGTGTGTGTGTGTGTGTGTGTGTGTGTGTGTGTGTGTGTGTGTGTGTGTGTATGCATGCACATACGTGTTTATAATTTGATCAAGAAGAATACTGGACAAAGCCAACAATAATGGGGACAAAAGTTTAAAAAGGGACTCATTTTAAATATTTATTTTATCTGCAAAGTGCCCTCTTCAGGGGTGACCTGGGAGCACTATCTGGCTAAATGACAGATGCAACATCTCTCTCTGTCACACACACACACACACACACACACACACACACACACACACACACACACACACACACACACACACACACACACACACACACACACACACACACACACACACACACACACACACACACACACACTTGACAGCTGGTGTAGGGGTTTAAGATTATGAGCTATTAAACTACTTACCATGGTACACAGTTTGATTCCCCTCAGCCTTCATTTGCCTACTGTATGGTCTTGAGTAAGTCTCATAACCAGGCAGACCTTTTGGGTAACTGGGAATTTTGTCTGGACTCATTGATGGTCTCCTGGACTGTATGCATAGTAACTGGCTAAGAAACTGTAGCAATAGGTGTTTCATGGATATGCATTTTCTGAACAATAAAAATAATGAAACTCTAGTGACTTGCATTATTGATTGACTATAATCTTCAATGATTTACCACAAAATAGTAGGATAGTAGATACGGGGACAGGATTGCAGTATGAGAGAAAATCAGAGATGGGTAAGAGGTAAACTATTCTAGTTCACTTAAAGTGTTAACAGAACAACAGGTTTTGCAGCAGCATGCATTTTCTGCACGACAAAACTGTGAAGCTGTAATGATTAGCATTATGGACTGAATGAAATCTTTCAGTGATTTATCAGAAAATGAAGGTGTTAATGATGCTCTGGCAGTTGGTGGGGTGGATTAAGGCTGTTTCCTTTAATCCAGTCTACAGGGACTGAGTCTACCTCAATTTGATTTGCCTCCTGTGTGACTCTGAACAAGTCACCTAACCAGACAGTACTCCTCTTGGGGCAAAGTGCATTTTCTGAATAATAAGAATTACGAAATTTAAAACTTTACTAAAATCCATTAGGGAAGCACAACACAGTCTGTTGATCAACTAGTTCCAAGATGAAACTCTACTGTTCCCTGCTGAGTGACACATTCCTGGGAAGTGCAATACATGCGCACACACACACACACACACACACACGTACACACGCAGATACACACACACACACACACACACACACACACACACACACACACACACACACACACACACACACACACACAAGACTTATTTATGTTTAAGAAAAGTAAGCATTGCTGGCTCCTTCCTACCTTATTCACACTCTCCAGGAAGACCATTCCTGGCTGGCTGTTATTTTAAAAAAAAAAACAACAAAAAAAAATTTAATTCTGTTTAGTCTTCCTTCAGTGGCTCTATCTTTGACTCATGTGAGAAGACTTCCTGGAGCTTTGCTTTTGTTCATTAAAAACAACAAGAACAGCCTCTGAACACAGTAATCCGAAAGATGTAGGATGATTTCTTTTTTAACCTTTATGGGGTCTCACAGCCAGTACAGGCCCTAGACTGCTGCTTAGGTCATTTTGTGTTGGATATGGTCCTGTGCAGGATTCAGTGTCATTTGAAATGGTAATGGTAATGCCATAACAACTAGAGAGGGTGAAGGATATGAAGTTGATATACTATTACTCCGTCTCACAGATGTTGTGTTCTCTATCTGAAGGACTTTCCGTACTCCAGATGTTTCACAAGAGCTATAATGCAATATGCATGCAGATTACAGTGCAGCAATATGTTTTAAGCATTTCCACACAGTATATGTTATTCATGCTATTCCCATTATTACATGTCAAAAAATGGGGGTGACAAAAGCTCAAAAAGGGACCAATGGGGGACTCCTGACGTAGCTGAATATGTAGTCACTACCAGAAAAAAAATAATTAGAAAGTTAGTTATATGTCCAACAAAGAAATATAGTAAGCATAAGTCATGCTGCATCACTATGTCTATGTCTGTGTGGTGGACCACATGGAATGTTAATCTAGTAATATTGTCATAGTTATGTGCAAGATGAAATACCATCCTACTCTATGACTTTTAACACTGAAAATTAAAAAAAGAACAAAAAATTAAATCAATAAATGTATTAATATTGTACTAGTGATCCAGTCATATTACACTAGTGACCCATTCAGGCTAATAACCTAGGTGCAAGAAATCCATGATCAATGTTGTAAAGGAATCTTCTTAACACAGTGTATATTTAATAAAATCAGGAGGTCAAGTTTCAAGTCCCTGCACTCCTACTCCCCATGAAGTCATGTTTGCAATGATCTGGTCCATTGTAATTGAATCACCCGGTTGCCAGTTCAACAGATTGTTTGCCCAGTGGTGGACCTCTGTGGCCAGATCTTCCCTACTACTGACATGGTAGAAGGCATACTACCACCTACCATATCATCTGTCCTCACATTTCTGTATCAGTTATAACATTGTATGTTTTTCTTGTCACTTGTAAAAGAAAACAACAATCAGCCTAGAATGACCAAGAGCAACATCCAGTCTCGTCAAAAGGAATGGCTGCACCACACTGTGTGACATCTAACAATGTATCACTAAGGTTTTCTGTACCACATCAGTCATACATGTGCTACATCAGTGAGCAGTCTGACCTGTCCTGAGAGTAATGTCGCTCTGATGATGTTTGTGCTAGTGGTTGTTATTCGTTTTGTAGAAAATACAAATGTGAGAAACACAAACCAGAGACAAAAATGAACAAAAACACAAAGGTGTGACTTTGCATTTGTGAGAATCACTTTTGGTTGAATTCAAGCTTTACACATTGTGGGTGTGGAAGATTATGCTGGAAAAAGGACTGTGAAAAGGCAGTGGTTTTGAAAATGTGCCAGCCTGCATTATAGTAAGTAGTGTGTATACATGATTGTTCCAGGGTTAGGGTTAGGTAAGGGGATAGTGTGCCCGATTGGTATTGTAGGTGTTCTGTTTCCCTTTGCCTGGATTAAGGGATGAGAAATCATCAATTTTTTGTGACTTTCTCATTTTGTGTTTGCCACGATTTGTGTTTTTGCCAATTTTTTTGTCACTCATTTGTGTTTCCCACATTGGTATGTTCTATAAATGATGATAAAATCATGCTAGTGTGTATTTCCTGCAAGGCATATCTGTATCATCCTGTAACACCATTCAAAAATTATATGATTTAGAAATATTCTAGGCAAATTACTATGCCTGACATTATGCAATAAAAACTGTTTAGCTTCAATGGTATTTGCATCCTATACAGATGCAGAAACTATGACACTGACAGTTATGTAATACATTAATGAGACTGTGAAAAGGTCACAGAAATAGCATATGTGAGCAGTACTTTTTATCTGCATGTTTCCTTGGTAATATATTGTGCTACATGGGAACAATAAAAAGATTTTAAAGTATATATTGCTACTACGTAAGTAATATTATTAGAAAGTTTTACTTCAAAGTGTGTTATTCTGTGTTGTTTGCAGAACTAGTAGGCATTAATTTACATACTGGAAAGTTGTTTTTATCACCAGGTTTGGTAGTTTAGCACCGAGGATTAAAACATTGAGCTGTTAAAAGCACTAAGACTTAGTGGTAAGAACGTAGCTTCATAGCTCTATTATCTGGGGTTCAATCCTCACCATTGTTCATAGTCGTTGAGTTTACCTGCTACCTCACTGCTGTTTTTTTCTGGATATGTTGTTCCTTTCACATCCAAAAAACATACAAGTTGATTGGCTACTGTAAATTGTTCATATATATTAAGGAAACCAGCAATAGGAATGAAAAACTGCACATGACAGGTTTTAATATAATAAAATATCAAACCAAATAAAGGTAAAGCACTTTTCATCCAGCTAAATAGCCAGACTTCATCGGACAAGTAACCATTTAAAAACACCTCTTAATATAGTAAACAAACACCCCTTCATTAATTAATTCTAACCAATGGCAACACAACAACCCCCCAACCCTCCCTTATGCAAAACATGATTTTAACAGGTATAAGTGTTAAAATATCTTACATAAATACTTTGTTCAACAAGTGTTCTACATAGCATGTAAAAATGCACATCTAATACAAGTTCTAAAATAAATTAAAAATCTTACATATGTTACATCTAAAACATAAATAAGTGTGTGTATTTTTCTTTTTTCTTTTTTTCATCATACTGTTAACAATTACCTATATTCCTTGCACAAGCAAACCCTAAGGCTAATACTACCTAGTTAAGCTTTTTAATTTTAAAATACATGTAATAGATGACACTTCATTTAAACCTGGTGGTCTAATCTAAACGTAGCTGCCACAATAACTCATATTTTTCCAATAATAACTGATAGGGACCCCCCCAATGTCAGGTACCACTTGTTCAATAGACCTAAACAGAAAGCTGTGATTAGGGAACCTAGCACAATGTCTCGCTAGATCGTTCTCTAATTTCCCTTTGTTTATACTGTATATATGTTCGTACACCCTTTCTTTAAGCTTTCTGTTGGTCTTCCTAACATAGAATGCGGGACAATTTTGGCATTGGGCCAGATACACCACAGATTTTGAATTACAGTTAAATTTCCATCAATCCTAAAGTCCTATCCCTTACTACAAATGAAGTTATGAAGTTCCTGAGGCCATGTGTTTAGAAAAATTACAGGAATTACATTTAAGTATACCTGGGGTCTTATATACCTTCTGTCTATGCCCCTTCGGTATGGCTTTCATGTTTCTACCCCTTTTGAAAATTAGGGTTGGTTTATCCCCTACTTTCTCTACAAGTTCACTGTCAGTCAACAAGAGATTCCAATTCCTCAATAAAATTTCCTTTATCCCAAGTGAATCTATACTATAAGGGGTAATAAAACTCACCACATAATCTCTTTTCTGTTTGGGAGCCTCATACTCCATCCCCAACACATCAGAAGTGTTAACATTGTTAGGACCTAAGTGTGTTCCTATCATATTGTCTGTCTGGTGTCTACTTAAAATGGGTTTGTATGTCCCAGTTCTTCTCTTGTGTTGTACTTCATGCACCAGCTCAAGAATTAATGTTTCAGGATAACCTCTAAATAAAATCATTTTTTTCAACACTTCACATTCTGTTATAAATGTGTCATCCTCAGTCACCATTCTAGCTGCTCGTACTAACTGACCTTTTACAACCGACTTTTTTTGGTGGGTTGGGTGTGAACTAGTGAAATGCAATAAGGAATTAGAATATGTTTCCTTCTGTTAGATCTTAGCAACATATTGTTTCCTCACTCTATCTTTCCCCAACTCCACATCTAAGTACGAGATCTTGTCTTGTTAGAAGTTACTGGTAAATCTCAAGGAACTAGTCATGTTGTTTAAAGTGTTTAACAATTGATCAGCATCTGTTCAATTCCCTTTAAACATTAAAAAAAAAGTCAACCAGGAATCTAGTGTAAAGGCTGATCTGTTCAATAATCTCACCAGGAAAAATGAACTGATGTTCCAAATGAGCCGTCACCAGGTTAGCAAAACTTGCTCCACATGGTGAGCCCATTGCAATGTCTACTTTTTGTAAATACATTTTTGTATTAAATAAGTCAAAGTTATTTGTCAATACGATGTCCAACAATTCCTCCATCAATCTAACCTCAGAGTCAGGGGCCCCATGCCATCTTATTCTATTTAGCACCCACTCAATTCCTGTCGTACATGGTATCGAATAATACAAGTCGACAACATCAATTGTTAAAAAATTTACTTCTTCCCTAAATTGGCATTCATTGATAGCAGCCAGAAATCCCCATGAGTCTCTACACATCTGTTGTTACTTAGCTACATATTTCTTTAGGGTACAATCAATCAACTTTGCTATGGCATAAGTGATAGATGATCTGGCATCTACCAGTGCCCTCATAAGGGGATTTAGCAAATTCTTATGTATCTTAGGTATACCAAACAATGAGGGAGTTTTTGGGGAGAGTGTGGAAAGGTAATTAAGTGTTTCTACATCTATCAATCTGTCAATAAACAAATCATTTAAAAACATTTTAATACGGTTATAAGACACATGTAGTTTATTTATACTTGCTTTTACATATGTTGCACTTTCCAACACTACTCCCATCCTCTTACTGTAATCATCAATGTCCATTAACACAAGTCTCCCTCCATTGTCTGGTTTTAACGTCCTAATGGGCAATGACTTAAATAACTGCAGTGCTTCCCTTTCTTTATCTGATACATTCCAATCATTCATTTTTACTGAGTGGTTCATTAAAGCCCTAAAATCAAGTTCACATAAGTGTTCAAATAAAAGAAGTAAAGGGTGCATAGGTGGATTATACGTACTTACCCTTGTATTGATATGTTGTTCTATTACCTTATTTCCAAACATCACATTCAGGTTAAGCTTACGGGTATACAGTTTTAGATCCACTGAAGTTGATGCTAAATTCAGACGAACTGATGGAACAAATGTAAGTCCTTTAGCAAACAGTTCAATTAAGGTAGGGTCTATGTCAAAACTGGACAGGTTGTATATTTAAAAATCCCCATCTTTATTCATTAACACCCTACATTCTTACATTCTTTATCATTACTTTCATCTGATTCTCTAGATGTTACCTTCTCTTTCTGTTGTTGTTGCTTTTGTAGCCCTTGGTTGCCCCTCTTGCATTGTAGGGCCATTGATGGTTCTGCCCTCTGTTGTGAAAACCCTGTTCATCATTGCACTGTTCTCGCTGTTGTTGGACATCCTCCTGCTCGTGGGAATTGTTGAAATTGTTACTTGAGTTATTATTCGTATTCCAATTGTGTTAGTGGTTAGGTGCTTTGACTATGGTGCCCAGCATCCTGGTTCAAGACCTGTAAGGGCTGTTTATTTTAGATTTCACACTGAGCTAATTGGAGGAAGGGCACTGAGCAAACTGATCTGTGATATATAATATTAAGTATCCTGTTTTTTGCTTATTTTTACGAGTTATTTAAAGCACTTTTATTGTCTACATATACTTTTCTAGCTAGTTTCACTGTGTGCGTGGTATTAACTAGAACTTTTCTACAATTGTTAAGCATCTGGTTGGGTTTGTTTGTTCTGATTTCCTGCCAAGGAGTGTATCCTATAACTTGTTTGCAGTTAAAAGCATTCTCTAGAGTCTCCTTGCTCCTTTATATGTTTAAACATTTCTACAGTAGTGTGGGTAGTTGTAGCATTGCCCATATTCAGGCTTGTGTTTTGGGCCTAATTGTTTGTTGGTAGAGGCTGTGTGTCTGAGCACATGTTCCAGGCCATCTTAGTTTAGCCAAAGTCAGTATAGCATTTCAGTGAGAGTGACGTGTTTATGGTCATTGACTGATTGTGGTTACCTGGACTATGGCTTGGAGTAAGCACCTCATTGGCTCTTTCGAGCTTTTTTAAAGTTGTTTCAGGTTTCAACTTTGTTACTTAAGAAGTTAACTTGTGAATGTTTCTGCCATTTCACACTGTGCTAATCGGAGGAAGGGCACTGAGCAAACTGATCTGTGATATAGAACATTAAGTATCCTGTTTTTTGCTTATTTTTACGAGTTATTTATAGCACTTTTATTGTCTGCATATACTTTTCTAGCTAGTTTCACTGTGTGTGAGGTAGCAACTAGAAATGTTATACAATTGTTAAGCATCTGGTTGGGTTTGTTTGTTCTGATTTTTGTTTCCCACCCTCCCTCCGTATTGGTATCCTGTTTTTTATAGTTGGTGGCTTTGCAGTTGCCCACCCCTACTGTAAATTTGATCTGGGACACTCCTCCCAGTCTAGTGTCATTACCTCATTCTACCTAATCCATGAAGAACATTTGAGAAGGCCAACCCACTTAGTTTCTGCTCCTCCTTTCCCCTTTCCACTTTACAAAAAGCCTTCTAGCTTAATCTTGTTTCTTAGAACTAGCCAGTTTTTTTAGTTTCAGCACTTAAATCTGTTTCTTTGAGCACAGCACTTGTTCAGAGCTTAATGTAAGCACTAAATAAGCTACAAATTACTATAGCACTCAACTTTCCTTACTTGTCTAGAGGAAAACAGTTTTTAGTTCTTAATAAATAAGCACCTATCCAGGCATGTCTAAGGGTCAGCTCACGGTGTTTTTTCCTGTCTACCTGATGAATCTGGGCATCTTGGGGCAATGCAGCAATTGCCTCATGTACACAGACAACCCTCGCCTCCTACCACGCAACACTAAAACCTGTGAGAGATGCACTTAAATAGCCAAACTGGAAGCAAAGCTCTCTTCACCCAAGACTGGACTAGACAGTCAAGAGGCGAAGGTAAACACTTGCACCACACCACACTCATTATATAGTCCCTCAAAACCTACACTACCAAAACACACACATAAAAACACAAAACACACACCTACATTCACAGAGGCTCTCAATAAAAATCTACCCAAGCAACAGGGACCTCCAAAGCAGAAATGCAAGTAACCTCCACCCCCAAACACAACCCAAATGACACATAGCCCACAAACTCAGTGTTCCAATCAACCATAGCCCATAAGGCATAACAATGTACCCAACACTCTAGTCATAGGTGACTCTATAGTCAGGCACACTGATGTTCCACTCGCTAGGCTAAACAAGGAGAAAGTTACTGTCAGCTGCCTCTCAGGTGCCAGGATCCACCACATAACACATGCACTCAGGTCACTCCACAACAAGTACAAATAAGACTCTGTCATTGTCCATGTTGGTGTTGAATGGCCTGAGATGTACCTCCCTGGACTACATGAAAAGAGACATGGAGGAGCTGTACTATCTTGTTGCCCAGGCAGGTATGACCCTAGCACTGAGTAGCATTCTGCCATCACCCAGAATGATACCACAGAACAAGGACAAAATGATTGACTTCAACAATTGGATAAGCTTCTGGTATCATTCTAAGGGGATCCAGTATATGCCTGCCTGGGATGACATGATCGACAGACCACAATGCTTTGCCAGAGTTGGCCTGCACCTGTCACCCTTGGGATTCTGCATACTGGCTAAGGCTCTTGCCACCCCTATAGTGCCTTTTTTATGCAAGGTTCAAATGACAAATTCACCACCGTAACAGGTACAAGCAAGCAAAATCTGAAGGTAATGCTACTCAATGCTAGAAGTCTAAACCTCAACATGCACTCACTCGAGGCACTCCTTAAAATGGAGAACATTGACATCTGTGCAGTGACAGAGACCTGGTTCAAGGCTCCAGAGAGCACCCCTGCATTACCAGGCTATAATTCATACCACACCTTTTGGTCACCTAACTTGGACCGAAACACTAAAGTTGGAGGCATGTCCATATTCATTAAGGAAATCCACACCTCCAGGCTAGTTGCTCAGCATAATGCATCCAAGACTGTCCAAGTGCAACTAACTCTGGGCAAGACCGCAATCCAAATTGTAGCTTGCTACAGATCTCCCACCATGCCCCAGGATTCCCACTCCTCATTTCTTGATACACTGGAAAATATTAGGGTACAACCTAACACCTTAATAATGGGAAATTTCAACTACCCTACCATTAACTGGGAAAACTACTCATGTACCAACTCTTTTGCTCAATGTTTTCTGGAATTCATAAATTCCAATTCCTTAGATCAACTTTTCCACACCCCCACCAGGTGTTCCACACCAGAGGTCAATTCCTCGTTGGTCAGATCCGACCACAAGCTAATCACCCTAGACATCCACATCCCGCTCCCACCCCCCATTAGGGAAACCACCATAAAAATTTCTCCAAAGCCAACTTCATGCTTCTTAAGACAGAAGTGGCAAACTTCACGACGCCCTGATTGCAGATGGACAATAGAGGTACGACTGCTGAATCCTACACAAATGCACTTTATAAGCAGTTACACGAGTGCATGGATCGTGCAATCCCTAACAGACTCAAGATGCTATCCACCAAAAAAAGGAAGCCAATCTGGTGGTCCCCTGCCATAAACAAACTCTACAACAGAAGAAAGAAACTGTTGCAAAAAAGAGTAAAACCCCATGATTGGAGGAACTCCCTGGTCAGCCTCAGTAAGAAGCTGAGATCTCTCCTAAAATCCTCCAAAGCTAGATACGAAAACAAAATTGCCACTGATTCTAAAGACAGCCACAAACCATTCTATAGCTATGTCAAGAATCTCAATGGCAACACTCAGATCTGCTCTGAGTTACAGCACAATGGCACTAAATATACAGAACCAACTGATATTGCCAACATCCTGGCAGATAGGTTCAGTGCTAACTTTACCCCTCTCTCACCCCCTAAAGGGCCCATCTCTATACCAGAAGAATGCAAAGTTCCTGTAATCACAGCTGCACAGGTAAAAAACACACTCTCCAAAGCCAAGAACACAGCATCTATGGGACCTGACAACATCCCAGGCTGTGTTCTACGTGATCTACAAAACGAACTGGCACCCCACCTAAGTACCATGTTCAATCATAGCCTCAGGCTTTGTGCCCACTGAATGGTGCACAGCAACAGTTATCTCACTCTACAAAGAGGGAGCCACCACGGACCCCGGGAACTAAGGCCCCATTAGCCAGATGAGCCTGGTCTGCAAGGCTGTGGAACGTATCATCATTGAAACTTATAAAAATGTCATTGGTAATCTCCAAACTCTGGACCATACCCAGTTCAGGTTTGTAAAAGGCAGATCATGTCTCCTAAACCTGATAGACTTCTTTGAAGTGGTCACCAAAGCCGTAGATAAGGGTAAGGTGCTTCACACAAGCCTATCTAGATCTCGCTAAGGCTTTCGACACCATCCCCCACTCTGGAATTATAGATAGACTCACTAAACTAGGTATAAATCCCTATGTCACAAAATGGGTTGCCAACTGGCTCACTGACAGAACCCACACTGTGAAAGTAGCAAACTCTAAATCCAACTTCAGACTAGTGACAAGTGGAGTACCAAAGGATTCAGTCCTGGGTCCTCTCCTGTTTGGTATCTACTTATCTGAAGTCGAGGCTAACACAGAAGGTCTTTGGCTAACAAAGTTCGCAGATGACTGCAAACTAGGAGCCATAATCAAAACTCCTAAAGATGTGGAAATCCTTCTAAAGGGCCTCACTGAGACAGATGCCTGGTGTTAAAGCCATAGCCTCAAGCTCAATGCCAAAAAGTGCATTGTCATCCCTTTTGGTAAAAACTCTGTACCCATGAACAACCACATAGGCGGTAGTCTACTTAACACCGAAAGTGTGATAAGAGACCATGGGACACAGGTGGACAGTAGTCTCTCCTATGATAATCATATTGCCACAGTAATCAGGAAATCCTTCTATGTGACACACCTCATCACAAAAGGTTTCTCATCCAGGAAAAAAGAGGTCATTGTTCCCCTCTACTCATCACCCATTATAGAGACAATGCCCCTTTTAGTATGTACCTCACAAGACATCTACAACAACTGGAAAGGCTGCAGAAATACCTCACAAAGAGGATTTCCGGCCTCAAACAGATGCCCTATGCAGATCATCTCAAAAAACTCCAGCTTTACTCCGTCGCATATTGCCTACTCACAGGCGATCTCTGCCTAACATACAAAGCTATATCAAAACCAGAGCTATTTGACATGCTCCACTTAAAGAAATCCCAATCCCTCTGAGCTACACACTCTAGGGACCTAAACCTTGTCACCACAATAAACAGAACATGCTGGAGGGATAGATTACTGTCCCAGAGACTTCCCATACTCTGGAGCAAACTACCTGTCTATATCAAACAAAGCTCCTCATTAGCACTCTTCAAGAAAAATATTGATGATTGGGTGGGAGATAGGAAATTCACCCTGGGGATCACTTCAGTGACTTTGCTTGACAGGGGCACAGGAAAATAATTTTCTTGGGTGGCGAAAGCCAGGGTACCATTTGGCTAGGCTTATATAGGCCCTAAGGCCAATAGCCTAGCACCTGTCTATGAACCTATGAACCTATGTACTAGCCTCCAATGCTGCTCGCCCTTCTCCTGAACCATTACTCAGCCTTATG
Source organism: Protopterus annectens (assembly GCF_019279795.1). Classification (NCBI taxonomy): domain Eukaryota; kingdom Metazoa; phylum Chordata; order Ceratodontiformes; family Protopteridae; genus Protopterus; species Protopterus annectens. The sequence goes on from NC_056739.1 coordinate 498,907,616, forward strand.
TTTGGTGATGTCACTTCCTCGTTCAGATTGTATCTGTTACTGTTGAACGTATGTGGGTATGTATCCCTTTGACCAATAGGAGCTCGATTTTGCGAAGAGGGTGGGACTGGATAGGTGGACCCATTTTTGTAGTCCCTAAGATCCCTGTTCAGTTTTTTAATTTTGTTATCCAAGCATTTGTCGATCTGTTGATCTATAGAGGAAAAAATCCTCTTATAATCATATTGGTATATAAGAAAATCATCATCCGATCTGATGACCCTGTCCAGTTCAGTAGTTTCAGCTACTAAACTGTCAATGGTAAGCAAATAATGCTTACACATTAAATTAAGAAGCTTGAGCCCATGTTTATTAAAAAGCTGGATCAATTCCATATGGAAGGGAAACCCCGCCTCCAGTCCTGTGGATATTGCCATGACCGGAGACCTTTGGGTACCACTCCTTCCTTTCTGCACTTGTTGAAATTGTTAACTTCCAATTATAGTTTCTTTAGTTTCAACAACTTGTAGTCTAAAGTTGCCAAATTAGCTGAAATAGGTATAGCTCCCCCAGCCAGTCATCCAGCATTCACATCTTCCTTGCTCAGTTTAAGAAACGGCTGGTCCCTTAACCAGCCCGCAAAGTCCGGAAGACCAATAAGCCCCGAGGAAGTCCCTACAGCCAACAAACCTTCTTGTGATAAAATCCGGTGGCCAGGTGTCACCCCTTGTATGTTATCCTGTTGGTTCACTCTCGACAGATGAGTTACGTTTGTAATGTCCGAGATAGTGGCATTACCTAATGCAGGAATTGCACAGTTAGGGGAATTAACCGTGTTCACTGCTTTGGTGGATTTGTTCCATCAGTTCGTCTGTATTTGGCATCAACTTTAGTGGATCTAAAATTGTATACCTGTAAGCTTAACCTGAATGTGATGTTTGGTAATAAGGTAATAACAGAAAAAAAACACTCTGCAGCTGATATCCTATGACCACTGTAGTAGTAAACAAGTTTATTTAAAACATACAAAGGCACGAACCACAAATCCACAACAGTACTCAAAGGTCAAGCACTTTCGTCAATAGACTTCATCAGAACAATTAAAATCTTGTACAGACAGCCCTTTTATATTTTCCAGCTGATTTTCATTAGATAAAACAACCCTTGGAATTAAAGTGACAGTGTTATTTTGAAGCCAACCTAAAACCTCCAAAACTGTGTATAAAATCCATAGAAAACTTGAACATGAGGTAAAAACAAAACATAAAAGACAAAGCATGAAAAGTTAATACAAGGCATGAAAAAATAATCGGAAGGAATCACGATGGCTTTCACGGAGTCTAAGAGTCGTGTAAGACTCCATGCAGCCGTCGTGATCCAGGAACAGCCTGAAATCCCGTTTAAGAGACAGCTAAAATGACTCTTACATGGGCAGGGCATGGATATGCTAATCACCTCACTTGCAGCCAAAAGGCATGCAAATGAGGTAGATTAGCGATCCACGAAGCTAAAACCAGCCCGTGTAAGAGTCGTGTTAGGTGCAGAAATGTACTCAGTTGACAACTGAGTACGTTACTGCAAATAACACAACGGAGCCATGACAGCTCCAAATAAAGTGTGCAAATGTTGCAGTCAGCATGCCAATGGCCAAATATGTGGCCATTGGCATGGTAACCCGATGCAAACATGAAATAAAATATTTTTTTTTCCGGAGATCGGCGAGGTTTAAACGCAGCGCAGCCCGTGCAAACGGGCTGCGCTACATAAAACAGAAAAATAAAGGATTTGCAATGCAGGGACTAGCAGACCAAAAACAACATGGCCACCGTCTAGTGGTTGCTAAGGGGGTTAGCTGAGTGTAAGACATGTAACTAAGCAGTAGTAAGCAATCCTATGTAAATGAGTGGTAGGATAGTAAATCACACTGGGACATAGCAAATGAGCACATTCCGTGTAGTGTAAGAGTTAGATAAGGGGGAGTAACAGAGTAGGAGATAGATGACATCACAGGGGGAATGTCAGGAAGAAATCAAGCTCATTGGAGCAAAGTGGTATGTGAAAGATGTCAATCACACAGCATAAAAAGAGGAGTGTCAACAGATAAGCATGGGAAAGTCAAGAAATGGAAGGTGTACACTGTAGCCAACACCAAAGTTTCTTGCTGTACGTGCATGCGCATGTGTGCGCGCTGGGAGGCGCAAGTAAGACAGAGTGCGCACGTGTAAGGCAGAGTAAGCATGTAGGAGCCTGTTTAAAGATTTGTAAACCTGTTTGCACTGGTGTGCATGCGTTTTAACCCAAGTAAGCAGATTCTAGTCCGTGTAAGCATGTGTGCGTGCATGGTAGCCACTGTGAGCGTGTTTTCGCTGGTATGCGCGCTGCTCCCCCCTGAGGAAACAGAGAGGAAAAAGGAAGCAGAAGAAGTAGTAGGAAACTAGCAGGGAATATTTGTAGAGGTAGCAGGTGAAAACAATTAGAAGCAGGCAATTACACAGGCAAAATACAAGCCCAGCCCAGCACTTAAAACACTGCAAACAGCATTGCAGTATGTTTCTCTCAAGAGACACTGCAAGACAGGAGTAAGCTAGTAGAAGTGAAAACTGAAAAAGCTGCACTCAGACCAAACATGCTAGGGGCTGCCATAGCTGTCATAAGGAGACATAGGAGACTTGCTGAGGGTGGTGACAATGGAAATGCTGCCAGACAACCCACAGTGAGGAGACGGAGAAGAGTGTACAGGCCCAGGGTCACCTACCAGGGGTTACATGAGCTGGAGATAGTGGAGCGCTATAGAGTGGACAGAGACCTCCTGCAGCAAATTGTTGAGCTGTGCAGGCCACGCCTCACACACAGAACCAACAGAGGGAACCCATCCCAGTGGAAACCAAGATATGTGTTGGCCTAAGAATACTAGCAACAGGTACCTTCCAGAGACCAACTGGTGATATGATGGGGATATCACAGGCATCAGCCTCCAGGGTACTGCACCAGTTCCTGGATGCCATGTCAGCACATGTCAGTGAGCATGTATATTTCCCCAATGCCAATTTCCAAAGATCTCTTCAGATTGTATCTGTTACTGTTGAACGTATGTGGGTATGTATCCCTTTGACCAATAGGAGCTCGATTTTGCGAAGAGGGTGGGACTGGATAGGTGGACCCATTTTTGTAGTCCCTAAGATCCCTGTTCAGTTTTTTAATTTTGTTATCCAAGCATTTGTCGATCTGTTGATCTATAGAGGAAAAAATCCTCTTATAATCATATTGGTATATAAGAAAATCATCATCCGATCTGATGACCCTGTCCAGTTCAGTAGTTTCAGCTACTAAACTGTCAATGGTAAGCAAATAATGCTTACACATTAAATTAAGAAGCTTGAGCCCATGTTTATTAAAAAGCTGGATCAATTCCATATGGAAGGGAAACCCCGCCTCCAGTCCTGTGGATATTGCCATGACCGGAGACCTTTGGGTACCACTCCTTCCTTTCTGCACTTGTTGAAATTGTTAACTTCCAATTATAGTTTCTTTAGTTTCAACAACTTGTAGTCTAAAGTTGCCAAATTAGCTGAAATAGGTATAGCTCCCCCAGCCAGTCATCCAGCATTCACATCTTCCTTGCTCAGTTTAAGAAACGGCTGGTCCCTTAACCAGCAAAGTCCGGAAGACCAATAAGCCCGAGGAAGTCCCTACAGCCAACAAACCTTCTTGTGATAAAATCCGTGGCCAGGTGTCACCCCTTGTATGTTATCCTGTTGGTTCACTCTCGACAGATGAGTTACGTTTGTAATGTCCGAGATAGTGGCATTACCTAATGCAGGAATTGCACAGTTAGGGGAATTAACCGTGTTCACTGCTTTGGTGGATTTGTTCCATCAGTTCGTCTGTATTTGGCATCAACTTTAGTGGATCTAAAATTGTATACCTGTAAGCTTAACCTGAATGTGATGTTTGGTAATAAGGTAATAACAGAAAAAAAACACTCTGCAGCTGATATCCTATGACCACTGTAGTAGTAAACAAGTTTATTTAAAACATACAAAGGCACGAACCACAAATCCACAACAGTACTCAAAGGTCAAGCACTTTCGTCAATAGACTTCATCAGAACAATTAAAATCTTGTAAAAACAGCCCTTTTATATTTTCCAGCTGATTTTCATTAGATAAAACAACCCTTGGAATTAAAGTGACAGTGTTATTTTGAAGCCAACCTAAAACCTCCAAAACTGTGTATAAAATCCCATAGAAAACTTGAACATGAGGTAAAAACAAAACATAAAAGACAAAGCATGAAAAGTTAATACAAGGCATGAAAAAATAATCGGAAGGAATCACGATGGCTTTCACGGAGTCTAAGAGTCGTGTAAGACTCCATGCAGCCGTCGTGATCCAGGAACAGCCTGAAATCCCGTTTAAGAGACAGCTAAAATGACTCTTACATGGGCAGGGCATGGATATGCTAATCACCTCACTTGCAGCCAAAAGGCATGCAAATGAGGTAGATTAGCGATCCACGAAGCTAAAACCAGCCCGTGTAAGAGTCGTGTTAGGTGCAGAAATGTACTCAGTTGACAACTGAGTACGTTACTGCAAATAACACAACGGAGCCATGACAGCTCCAAATAAAGTGTGCAAATGTTGCAGTCAGCATGCCAATGGCCAAATATGTGGCCATTGGCATGGTAACCCGATGCAAACATGAAATAAAATATTTTTTTTCGAGATCGGCGAGGTTTAACGCAGCGCAGCCGTGCAAACGGGCTGCGCTACATAAAACAGAAAAATAAAGGATTTGCAATGCAGGGACTAGCAGACCAAAACAACATGGCCACCGCCTAGTGGTTGCTAAGGGGGTTAGCTGAGTGTAAGACATGTAACTAAGCAGTAGTAAGCAATCCTATGTAAATGAGTGGTAGGATAGTAAATCACACTGGGACATAGCAAATGAGCACATTCCGTGTAGTGTAAGAGTTAGATAAGGGGGAGTAACAGAGTAGGAGATAGATGACATCACAGGGGGAATGTCAGGAAGAAATCAAGCTCATTGGAGCAAAGTGGTATGTGAAAGATGTCAATCACACAGCATAAAAAGAGGAGTGTCAACAGATAAGCATGGGAAAGTCAAGAAATGGAAGGTGTACACTGTAGCCAACACCAAAGTTTCTTGCTGTGCGTGCATGCGTGTGTGCTTGTACTTGGGAGGCAAGTAAGACAGAGTGCGCACGGTAAGGCAGAGTAAGCATGTAGGAGCCTGTTTAAAGATTTGTAAACCTGTTTGCACTGGTGTGCATGTTTTAACCCAAGTAAGCAGATTCTAGTCCGTAAGCATGTGTGTGCATGGTAGCCACTGTGAGCGAGTTTTCGCTGGTATGCGCTGCTCCCCCCTGAGGAAACAGAGAGGAAAAAGGAAGCAGAAGAAGTAGTAGGAAACTAGCAGGGAATATTTGTAGAGGTAGCAGGTGAAAACAATTAGAAGCAGGCAATTACACAGGCAAAATACAAGCCCAGCCCAGCACTTAAAACACTGCAAACAGCATTGCAGTATGTTTCTCTCAAGAGACACTGCAAGACAGGAGTAAGCTAGTAGAAGTGAAAACTGAAAAGCTGCACTCAGACCAAACATGCTAGGGGCTGCCATAGCTGTCATAAGGAGACATAGGAGACTTGCTGAGGGTGGTGACAATGGAAATGCTGCCAGACAACCCACAGTGAGGAGACGGAGAAGAGTGTACAGGCCCAGGGTCACCTACCAGGGGTTACATGAGCTGGAGATAGTGGAGCGCTATAGAGTGGACAGAGACCTCCTGCAGCAAATTGTTGAGCTGTGCAGGCCACGCCTCACACACAGAACCAACAGAGGGGAACCCATCCCAGTGGAAACCAAGATATGTGTTGGCCTAAGAATACTAGCAACAGGTACCTTCCAGAGACCAACTGGTGATATGATGGGGATATCACAGGCATCAGCCTCCAGGGTACTGCACCAGTTCCTGGATGCCATGTCAGCACATGTCAGTGAGCATGTATATTTCCCCAATGCCAGTGAGGTATTGGCCAGCAATATGCATCTCTTCCAGCAAATAGCGGAATACCCTGAGGTAGTGGGTGCAATAGACTGCATGCACATATGGATCAAAGCACCAGCCGGTGAGCGGGGTAGGGCCTACATTAACCGCAAGGGCTTCCCCTCCATCAACTGCCAGGTCATGTGTGATGCCCAGGGCATAATAATGAATGTGTGTGCTGGCTGCCCTGGGAGCTACCATGATTCCCATATCTGGCATTTGACACAGCTGTACCAGACATTTGCCAATGGGGACATCCCACATGGTCACCTAGTGGGGGGATGCAGGTTATGCACTAGAGCTGTGGCTGATGACACCCATCAGAAACGCACACACACCTGAACAGGAATGCCATAATGAGGCACACGCACAAACATGTAATGTAATAGAGCGTGTGTTTGGGCTGCTTACGTCACTGTTCCGGTGCCTGGACACATCTGGTGGAGCCTTGCAGTACTCACCAACTACATGTGCCCAAATTGTCATGGTATGTGCTATGCTACATAATATGATTCTGCGAAAACAGCTGCAGCAGGACCAGCATAGGGCCGGGACAAACAGCCCCCCACCATTGCCAAGGTCATCACAGGCAGAGCGTGACTCAGAGGAGGAACAACCTGAGCCTGCCCCAGTAGGCAGAAGGAGGCGTACCCAGTATGCCCTGGCCTTGGCAAAGAGGCAACGCATAGCACATACACTGGCTCAGTAGGAACCCTGGGAATGATACCCCTCTCTGACTCACTCATATAGTAACAGGGACGCCTAACATGACACAACCTGCTCTCAAACATGTACAGGGAGTGTAGTATGTGCATCCAACAGAGGCAGCCCTGCAGCACCACATGAGGCATGATTGCCATGTGTTAAGCAATGTAACACCATCTAGTATATGCAAACATGAAGACCCAACCTAACATCTCACCCTCACCAAGCATGATGCCACACTATGAAGACAACAAGATCAAGTACAATAATTGGCTGAGGTATTGCTGTTAGCAAGGGGGAACACATGGCTGACAGCCTGGGCTGACATGCCGAGCAAGACATGATGCTCCACCTGCTAGGGATGGCACGCACCCAGCACACCTGACTGTGTGGATACTGGCAAAGGCTGTTGTCACCCCCACTGTGCCTGGAATAGGTAAGTCTGGCAACAGAGACCCACCACCATAGGTAGCACAAGGGATAATAACCTGGACGTAATGCTACCCAATGCCAGAAGTCTAAACTGCAAGGTGCATGCAGACCAAACCCACCACAGCATGGAGAATGGTAATATGTGTTCTGTAACAGAAACCTGGGCAAGGCCCAGAAGAGCACCCTAATACTACCTGGTTATGCCTCATACCATGCTCTACAGCTCCAAAACATGGAACACATGACAATAGGAGTGTGGCTACCAGTAATTATCAAGGATAACCACACCCCCAGGTTGGTACCACAGCAAGAAGCAGCATGGACTATCCACGGGCAAGTAACACTGTCTCAAACTGTGTACCTGTTTGAAGCCTGCTACAGACCACACACACAAACCCAGGTACCTCAGTCAGCCTTCCTGAAGACACTGCAGAGTATGAATGTCTCAACAAATACCAAACAAGGCACACACAAAGTATGACATAGGTGGCAATCCATTATGTATGGAAGAAGTAAGCAGGGACCCAGGGACACAAGTGGACGGCAACCTGTCATGTGACACTCACATTGCCAAGGTGGCCAGGAAGACCTGCTATATTGCCCACCTTAATATGAAAGGATGCACATGTAGAGCTAGAGAGGTCACTGTGCCCCCATAGTCTTCCCTTATCAGGCCCATACATGACAACAATGCCCCAGTTCAGATATACCTTACCTTACACCTGCAGCAGTCAGAAAGACCCCAAATGTACCCCACCAACAGGATAAAGGGTCCAAACATTGGACATCTGCAGCCTGGCTGAAGAAATCACAGCCCAATTCAGAAGCATACTGCCAGTCAGAGGTGATGTATGCCTGATGTACAAGGCCATGTCCAATCCAGAATGAATGGACATGCTCCACTGCAGAAACCCCAAATCCAGCAGACACACCACAGTGAGATATCTGAACCTCCTCACATAGATTAATAGGATGTGCTGGAGGGACAGATCCATAACCCAGAGGCTCCTGACACTCTGGAACAGAATCCCAGTCCATGATAGGCTGAGCTCCACACACAAACTCAACAAGAGAAATCCGGTGAAGTGCATGGGAGATGGTAGTTGTACACTGGGGGCCATACCTGTGTCACATCTAGGAAAGTAAATCCTACGTGGGCATAATATGCACATTGCAAGGGGCGTTGAGACCCACACACAGTCTGTCCGTGCTCAAACAAGGCCAGGGCAGATAGCCTAGTATGAACCTATGAACCTATGATGATACAAATTGTGCAGGACACAAAGGATTATCACACAGCTGTCCTACCTGATGGTAGGGACCATGGTAATAATCCACAGATATGCTCTACAGCTCTCTAATATCACAAACAATACAACAAACCCACACACATTGCCAAAAGCCTACCAAACAGATTCCTTCCAAACTTCCCACCAGCACCTAACTGCCAAATATCTATCCCAGGAGAGTGCTGGCCCCCTGACATTGCAGATGCTGAGGTAACAGCCAGCATCCACAAAGCACAGCACACAGCATCAATGGTACCAGATGGTGTCCTGGGTTGTGTCCAACAAGTACCGTAAGAGGAATGGAACAGCAAATAGCATTACTGCGCACTATCAGTCCTACCACAGGATATGTACCCAAAGAGCAGTGTACAGCAACAGTGGTCCCACACCACAAAGGGGGTGCCTGAATGGATACTGCAAACTATCACCCCTCAACCCCGACTATCTAGGTTGGCAAAGTAATGGAGAGGATGATCATGGATCCCATGAATGACAAGATTGGGTACCTACAGACATTGGACCCTACCCAGTGTGGCTGTCATAGGGCAGATCCTGCCCCTTACACATGTCTGACTCCAAGGCCATTGATGTGGGGAATGTTGATCACACAGCCTATCTGGACCTTGCTAAACCCTTCCATACAATACCCTAGTTGGCGGTACAGATAAGCTCACCAGCCTAACTATAAACCCCTATGCAAGTAGCTGGGTTGCAAACCAGCTCAAGGACAGAACTGACCTGGCAGACATGCTGCAGCCATGGCAGACTGCAAACCAGGTACAACTGGCATCCCACAAGGCATGGTCCTGGGACCTCTCTTGTATGCTATATATGTCACATAGGTACAGGCCAACATGGAAGGACTCTGTCTGAACAGGTTCGCAGAGGACTACAAACTGGCTACCATATCGGACCCTCCAGCTGACACAAGCAGCCTACAAAAGGCACACATAGAAACAGACAAGTGGTGCCACAGCCATGTCCACAAGCTAAATGCAGAATAGTGTATAATCAAGCCCTGTGGAAACACAGTACATGGCCAGAAATTACCACATAGGTGTTAACCCAGTAAGTACATCAGGAGCAATAAGAGACCTGGGGACACAATGTGATAGATATCCTGCATGTGACAACCATGTGTCTGTAGTGGTTACAGAAACATACCATATACCCACCTAATCATGAAGGTAAGCACATCTTGGTTAGAATAGGTCAATGTGCTTCTCCAGTCATCCAGCAGCAGCCTCACAATTGTGTACAATGGCCCTTCAGGGATGTACCGTAGCAGACACCTGCAGCAACTGGAAAGACCACACAAATACCCCACCAGGAGGAGCGCAGAGCTGTAACAGATGCCATGTGTCACCTAAGTAAAGAAACTGCAGCTCCACACAGTGCCATACTGCCTGGCTGGAGGTGAACTGTGCCTGATGTATAGAGCCATGACCAACCTGGTATCAATGGACATTTGGCACCATGTAAACACTGAATGCTGGTGACCTATGCAGCTGACAAGCCTGAACCCCAACACAGACATAAACAGGACATGCTGTACCGATTGGTCCATAACCCAGAAGCTCACTCCACTCACGACTAAACTCCCACTACAGGATATCCAGGGAGTCCCTCAGTGACTGTCATCCAGAGGAATCATGATGACTGGATGGGAGATGGTAGGTGTACCCTGGATATCACCTGTATGTCATGGGTAGACAGAGGCACAGCCCACTAACCATGACACATGTCATGGCAAACACCAGTAAATGTGTGTTGAAGGACAAACACTCTCTGACTAGCATTACAAATGGACTAGGGCACATGTCCATTGTTTGTCACTGTCTACACAAGTTGTGGAATACATTAACAATGTCGGACAATCATGTACTATGCTGTCCATATCTGAACAAAATGCAACATGGTCATATCTGTACAACTGGCCCTCAACCAGTCTGGTGTGCTCACTATAAATATTACAAGCAGTGATAGGACTGAAACCGATTATACTGTCCACCACAGTGAAAGTTCTGCACCAGTACACTATACGACAATACAACTGTTTGGTCAGCAGGAAAGGATGATGACAACTGTATGCAAACTATCCCATGGTGACCCTGCAGGCACAGCATAATGCCTGTTAGGTTCACACACAAAGCAGTTGGGCGGTAAGAACACAACCTGATGTCCAACACTCAACTGTACATGTGATATATAGATGGCGTCCACACACAAACAGAAATGTGGTGGTCCACAGATCCCAACATAAGGAAAGGTCACACTGGGCATGCTCGCACACTTAGATAAATGAGACATGGCAGTCAAGAAGCCATACAAACTGCGAACTGGGCATGCTCACACACTTAGGCCATGTCACAGTTCAGCAGTTGCACACACATATCTGGCATTTCTACGTGTTAACACAGGAACCTCCCACAATACAGACATCTGCCCAGTGCACACAGTGAAGTTACAACAGAGACATAAGTAAAGTACTGGATCCCACTCATATGCAAACATCTCCCACAGTACACATGTTGTTTATAGAGATAGGGAAGGCTATGGCAATAAAGACCCACAAACAGTATATGAGCAACAGATACTTGCATCTGACAGGTAAACATATGGCCATAGAGTGCAATACCTGACTGTTGTCCCTGGGGAATACAGAAGGCTATCCACAGTGTATTTGGCGTCTGCCTCCACAGTACAGTAGGCCACTGTGCCTGTGCAAAGTTAATGCATAGATATGCTCTCCCCTGTACTGATGGATAGTAACAGATGTACATACCTCTTCATCCATAATGATGTCAGCACACTATACATATGTCAGGAACAGAAATTATAACCAGTAATGTGAATAGTGCGCTCCGCTACTGCGTCTCTAACAAGTGTCATAACATAGTTAGGTAGGGGTTTGAATCCTGCAAGTGCTCAGCGAATGTGTGTGGGGGAGTAGTGTGTGCAATTCCATGTGTATGAGAAATGTCCCTTTTGGCAACTATTACTACACAACACATGCTGCAAATTCCAGTGTCTAAACACTGATGATGTCAGCACCCTATAAGTACAGCAGGAGAAAGCAAGCCTCCCAGTAATGCAAATAGCACGCTCTGCTACTGCGTCTCTTGCAAGTGTCATAACATACTTAGGTAGGGGTTTGAATCCTGCACGTGCTCGGTGAATGTGTGTGGGGGAGTAGTGTGTGCAATTCCATGTATAAGAGAAATGTCCCTTTTGGCAACTATTACTACACAACACATGCTGCAAATTCCAGTGTCTAAACACTGATGATGTCAGCACCCTATAAGTACAGCAGGAGAAAGCAATCCCCCCATTAATGCAAATAGCACACTCTGCTTCTGCGACTCTCACAGGTGATCTAACATAGTTAGGTAGGGGTTTGTATCCTACAAATGCCATGTGTATTTTTGTCACATAGTTTGTCCATGTGTGTGGGGTGTTGTTCCCAATATTGCACAACATACATTATATCAATAATGTCAATGCACACATGATGTATGTGTGTGCCACCTACACATATGTACCTGTGAACTGCAAGAATTCCCATGTCTGAAGCCTGCCTCATGTGAATACATGGAATATGCATCAGACAACTGTATGACTATGGTGTTCTGTGCAGGGGCTGCATGTGGTATGTGACTATACAGTGTGGGTTGTAGATGGTGTCATCCGACCAGCGAGGGCTACATGACTGGTCTGGAGCATATAGTCCACATGTTGTTGATGAACAGGTGCAGCATGTTGTCACCACTTGTGGGAGTGGTAACAAGTTATTCCATATCAATGCAGGGAATGAATGATAAGAACCCTTCAGATAGGGTCTTGCAGCTAGAGTAATGCTCACACTCTATGTTTGGGTAGTCGCAGTACAACCATATAATGGTGTGTGTAGAGACCGTCATATTCCCAGTGTTGTCAGGAAGGCCAAGTGGGTTTCCTGGGTATGGAAGTGTGGTGTGTGCCAGGCTATGAACCTGAAGGCAGTCTAACCCACTGTGAGTTGCACATGGAGAAGCTCTGATGCTTTGTGCAGTGCCACCAACCTGGGGGTGTGTGTATCTGAGGTGCCTTTGGATACATCCCCCCTGTTCTGGTTTGGTGCATGTGTAGGGGATGACAAGCATGGTATCAGGAATGACCTGGCACTGATGGTGTGCACCTGGGAGCCTTGTACCAGGAGTCTGTTACTGCACGGATATTGCTGTACCCCATGCTAAGGACAGTTTCCACTGCATGCATCTTGAGGTTTACACTGCTGCTGTTGAGTAGCATTTCTATTAGTGTCCTATCCCGTGTGATACATGTGTAGGTGGATATGTAATGTCAGCCTTGCATACAAAGGCACTATGTGTGTAGCAACAGCCTCTGCCAATATACAACAGCCCATGGGTGACAGGTGCAAGCTGTCCCAAGCAAAGCAATGTGGCTTGTCCGGCATGTAATCCCACACTGACAGGCACTGGATCCCCTTTGAATGTCACTGAAACATACGTCAATTGCAGAAACTGATGATCCTGTCTACATATTGTGGCAGCATTCTTGGTGAGGGTGAGATGCTACTCAAGGCCAGGGTCATACCAGCCTGTGCCACAAGCTCAGAGAGCCCCTCTATGTCCCCTAACATGTAGTCCAGGGAGGTGCGTCAGAGGTCATACACATTGGCACAGACAATGACTGAGTCATACTTCTACATGCCTTGGAGTGACCAGTATGCTTGTGTTATGTGGTGGATCATAGTGCCCGACGGGCAGCTCAGCGTGACCGTCACCTTGTTCAGCCTGGGAGCAGAACCTCAGTGTACGTGATGATAGAGGTACCTCATATAACTGTAGCAGGTGTGTTGTCAAGCCGTATGGCCTGTGACTGTTTGGCACACAGGCTTTGTGAGCTATGTGTTGCATGTGCTCTGCTCTGGCTTAACGTTTGCTTGTGTGTCTGCTTTGCAGGTGTCAGCTGCTCAGGCAGGATGCTATTCTGAGAGTCCAATAATGTACCTGTGTGTTTCTGTGTTTGGATTGCAGTCATGTCAGGTCTATGGGAGACTGGTACTGTATTCACTGTAGTATCCCACTCCACCTGATAGGGAATGCCAGTGCTGTGTTAACAGAGCTTAGCCCCCAGTTTGGCTATGTGGTTGCATCTCTCACATGTGCTGTATGTGTATGGGAAGGGGAGAGGGTTGGCTGTGTACATGAGGCAGCTGTAACATTGCCACATGACTCACAGATTCACCAACTGTACCTGAGAGTAGATCAACAGGTGACTTTTGCACATGCAACCATAGCATTGTGACTCCCATACTAAGTAACGACACATAGGGCCAATGGGGAACAACGTACTCAAGGTGACTATGTGAGGGTGTAGTGCTCCTGATTTGTTAGTGCTGGCATATATGAATGCTGTCTTGAGCAAATGCGAGGTAAGTCATATGCAACGTGTTACAGGCAAGCTACATGCAAACAGGACAAACAGTGACGTTCTGTCAAGTGACACATGGACATCAGTACAGTAAGCAATACAGATGTCACTAGGGATCCACAGAGGCACTGCATATCTGCATTGCAGGTGGAATCAGTGTTTCAGGAACATAACAGGCAAACATGCATACAAACAAAGCTACAGTCAGCAGGCCTGTATGTAGACTATGATACAACAAACAAGGTGTACGACTTCCAGTAGGTAACAGTGCATATATGCAGGCACTATAAGCCAGTACCCATACATTCACAGGTCAGACGGGCTGGATCCAGCCGCACCCCACACAAGTGTATAGACCACGTACCTTTGTAATGTAGAATAACTGGCCTGATACCCAAGTGCTCATTCCTGTAATAATACACGTCAAATAACAGACACTGAGCCCTCACTCAGCAGTTCCAGACTTAGTATGATGTATGCTACCTGTCCTGGCACCACAGTATCCTTGACATGTATGGACACTCTCACTCCTGTCATAGTTAGTTCTGTGTTTTGGTGCTGTCATGCATGGTATGAGGTGTGACCTTGTAGTGCTAGTGTGCTCTTGTGAGCCTTGAACCTGTTGTGTAGTACTGCACAGATATCAACATCCTGAAATATCTGCATTGCAGAGTTGTGTGTGGACAGCATGCAACTCACAGTTGACATGACCATCATTGAGTATCAATATGTACATTGTTGTATCCCCTGTGCTACCTATGTAGGTGGCCATCCCTTCACAGCCTCACCACCAGTATGCAAAAATGTGCAGACAGAACACTGTGGTAATTACTATGGGTGTACAAAACAATACAATGACATTCATACTGTAACTGCATCAGGCATGCTGGTATATACCCACAATGCTATCACTACACTGTACTGTTGTCAACATCATACTATTACAATACATCTATGTAGTCACCCTGTGCATCAGCACCATGTTAACCTGTTCCTGCACTGATTTTACAGATTGCAGGAGGTGGCACAGTTTCATCATATGCACAGGGTGTGTACCTGGTATGCCTGAGTCTGCCACTGATACAACCAATTGACATGTCTGTGTGTGTGTGTGTGTTGGTGAGGGACAGCAGTACAAGATGGGGCAATGTTGATGCAGTGTGTGCGTGTATGCGGTAGCCCTAGGTGTTATCACTTTGCATGTGTGTATGAATGAACACAGTTCCACCTCATGGCTGCCATATACAGGTGTTTGTGGACAGCCACAGACTGTACCTGCCAGGTCATACAGATCACTGTCTGTGGCCACGGACACGGTACCTGTGCCTGGCAGTGGTGCTACAGACCGTATCAGGTACTAAGCCAGACTGGGTACTGTCATCAGAAGCAGGTGGTTGGTGACTGGAGACAGGTCCCTGTTGGGACTGTCTAGTGCCATGTGCACGTGGTCTCCTGGGGCGGTCTGATGACAGCACAGACCCAGCATTGCTGGGGCTGCTGCTGGCACTATGTGAGCGGCCGCGGGCCTGTTGTCATCTGCGATGGCTGCCAGCTGCTGCTGTTTCTGGCATACGGCCACGTCAACGCCTCAACCGTCCACCATTGCCCTGGCTCATGGACATGTAGTTGTGGAACAGATCTAATGTGTCCCCCCAATGTCTGTCAATGACCTCGGTGAAGTTACGGATGGCAGCCGCAACATCACGCATACTGTCACTCATGGCTGTGCGACATGCTCTCAGCTCCCTCAGACCCTGTCTGGTGTACTGTTCCATACATGACTGTGCCTGCATTACAGACCGAAACATAGCTGAGGTTGAAAGATCTCTGTGGGCACGTCTGACAGGGGCGGTACACCCATGGATGCTCCCACGAGAACCCCTGTACATCTGCCTGTGTGGTACCATGTCAGGACCCTGGCCATGGCTGCTGTGTGGGGATGCATGTGCCACCGGTTCCACATTACCCTGGTCAATGCCCACTGTATCCTGTCCATCACCTAGGGACATTGGTGACAAAGGATGTGTTGGCAGGATGACTGTGCACATTTATGGGGTTGACAGCTGTGTAGTGTCAATTGGCTGACCAATGACGGACCCTGGCACACCTACCTGTGCCATTATACAGGTATCATCATTATCACTATCCACAGCAGCTGATTCAGGTTCCCTGTTGCACAACACCAGAGCAGCACCAGAACTTGTGGGAGTAAGACAGGAAACACAGTTTACAATGTGTACACAATGTCACCACTGATACACACATGCAAACATGCACACATGGGCACATGCACACATGCACACATGGGCACATGCACACATGCACACATGCACACATGGGCACATGCACACATGCAAACATGCACACATGGGCACATGCACACATGCATACATGCACACATGGGCACATGCACACATGCACACATGCACACATGCACACACCTCAGTATATGAGATATCAACCCACAGACACAAACACACCTGCAATCAAACACATAGCACTACTGCTTCAGCCTATTATTACTATTAGTATCAAGTGTATTGAAGGTAATGGTATTACACACTCACCAGCATGGATAGACTGCCTTGCTGTTACACCAGAGGGACCTGCAGAAAAGAGACATTTATTGTCAGTGGGCACAACTGTGCCATTGATACTGTGGGCATGATACAGTTCAGTAGTGCAACAGTTAGCTTCCACAGGTGTACTGCAGATATTGAGGATATCACTCTTGCACAATAATTACCAAGATTACAGCTACAAAATGAGGACACACCTCACACATGCATAACCTAACAGTGTACAGAACGGTCAACTATACACATGGCATGTAACCTGCACGCTCTGTGTCCTGCTGCTGTGTGGCTCCAGCCTCCATCATTACACATGCATGCTGCTGCTGTTGCTATTGGGCTGGAGCCACAACACTTAGGAGTAGTCCCTCCAGTCTGGTGAGGGGGGATGTCTAGACACCCCACCACCTGTGGCAAGCTGCTGCCTGTGGATATCCGATGCATGCTGATGGACATTTCTAATTAAATCACTGCAGTGATGGCATACCTGCTCATATGTCCGGTTATGTGTGCCTATGTCATTTGCCCGATGGACCAGGTCTTGCCACAGTGCAGCCCTCTCCTGCTGGTTCTGGCTGGTGCGAGAAAAGAGTACAGCGAAATCCCACACCAGGCTCTGGTGTATCTCTTCCTTCTCTGCAGCGGAGTAGACAGGATTCCGCTGGTGAACCATAGCCCTGAAAAGGAGAAGGAAAATATATGTCAGCAATATCTGTCAGCAAACTATGGCACACATAATACACATAATACTTGACTGTAGTGATATAACTTAAACACCATATATAGCATTTGTCTGTCTATTGGGGGATACACATGAAAATGACCAGATATCGGTGCTCATCTGACAACTGTGCAACAGTACCTGGCACACTCCATACGACACACTAGTATACTGCAGCAGTCAACACACTGTTTCAGGTACAATACACAATCTCACACTGGGGGTTTGTATCAAGGTACTGTATGGGGGACATTATCAGCCCATGTACTGCACACAATGCATGTTACATATTTCACTGGTAATGCATACTACTCTTACTTGCCATAACCCTACCTACACCACAGTGACATACAGGGTAACACAGCACAACATATGGCAATGTAGTATGTGTTGATCGCAATACCTCACACACCTGTCTCTGGCCTCACACCAAGGACACACACTACCATGACAGACAGACAGTCATGGTGAGCAATCACACCAGTACACAACATGCACCCAGTCACTAGCACACTCATTCCACCTCACATATTTCGTTTGCAATGTGTTCATGGGTGTGCATTGTGTCTTAGGTAGGTAGTGTGCTTTTGGCCCTGGGCCTACAGCAGCATACTGTTATGCTACCCTATCCCTTGTGACACATGTGTTATGATCGTACCTGCTCCTTACAAACAGTTACACAGGGTGACTCATATGGCATATTACCTATCTGCATAACATTCAGCAGGGGTATGTCTGACATCTACTTATGGGGAGCCTTGCTTCTTAATTCTGTGTGGTCTACTACAGGGTATGTCGTATCTGTGGGTAGGGTCCTGTACCTCCACCATGTGCTCTATATTGCAGTGACAAGGACGACAGACATAGGTAAATTGTGTTGTGGATGTTGGAGGTGTTACCATGGTTGTTAGACAACTGTCATGGGTGTGACCAAACTATGTATATCCAGCAGTGGTAACCTCTATGTAGGTAGTCTGTGTGCGCTCTGTGGTCTTGTCAGTCACTCTGCATAGGTATTGTGTTTGAGTGCATTGACACAGTTACTTGCATATGTCTGTGTCCTTCTCCATATCTGAAGCTGTCATGGGAGGTACATACCATGTAGAACATTGTGGGGCATGGAGGGGTACAGTGACCTACATGTCCATAGCTGACACACCATGTCCGCTGACACATTCCATGTACAGGTATTACAGGACTAGTGTGCCACTGTGTATATCAATGTGGAGCCTATTGTACACTTGTTGCCCCTGTTCCCCCCTGACACATGCAGTGGTGGGCAGGCATGCACATATGTGGTGGTTACTGGTGTCAGTGTTTTTGAATGGGGTATGGTACTCCAGTATCCACACTGGTGTTCACTCCATGCCTTTGACACCAGGCACCTGTTGCAAGACAGCTGCACACATGTGCCTCACACAGTATATATATATATATATATATATATATATATATATATATATATATATATATATATATATATTGATATATTTATATCTGTATATAGATATATATATATGTTTGTATATATGTATATAAAATATGTATATATAGATGTAGATATATACATATAGATGTGGGGAGAGAGGGGGAGAGTGAGAGTGACACAGGGAGAGTGACAGTGAGAGGGGTGGGACAGAGAGAGATAGTCATATACAGACATATCTGTTGTCAGTCAGATCTATCTGTATATGTATATGTCTCTACATATATCTATATATGTATGTGTGTATTACATATATCTGTACGTACATATTCTACCAATCTCGATGTCTGTGCAGTAAGTGAGAATCTGGTTCAAGGCTCCTGAGAGCACACCAGCGGTACCAGGCTATACCCCGTATCATGCTTTTTAGCCCCAGGACTCGGGACAAAACAAAAAGGGAGGGGGTGTGCCCATATTCATGAAGGACACCCACACTTCCAGGTTAGTGGCAACACGTGAAGCATCACAGACCATCCAGGTGCAGATAACCATAGGCAAACCTGCTATACAACTGGTAGCATGTTACAGACCACCCTCCCAATCTCAGGAACCACAGTCAGCCTTCCTGAAGACATTGGAGGATATGAATGTCCCACCACACACCATCATATTGGGAGACTTCAACTACCCTAACATACACTGGGTGCATTATTCTACCCCAAACACCCTAGGCCAAAGGTTACCGGACTTCACTAAGTCAAATGCAATGGAACAGCTAGTCACCTCTCCCACAAGGGGAGATAATATACTAGACCTGATCATCACAAACATGGGGACAATGTGCTACACACCGGAAGTATACCCCTCACTAGTCACATCTGACCACAGACTAATCCCCCTGGATATACATATCCAACCTCCCCCACAACACAAAAGACTACAGTGGGAAACCTGTCACATTCTGACTTTACACTTCTTATAACTGAGTTGGTATCCTTAATGCCCACTGGGCCAGTGGAAACCACTTCCCACAATGCAGACACCTTCACATATGCTTTCTACGGACATCTCCAAGAATGCATGGATCATGCAATCCCAAATAAAACCAAGACCTTCTCCACCAAGGGCAGGCATCCTGTCTAGTGGACCCCAGCATTGAACACATTGTATAACAACAGAAGGTAGCTACTGCACGGCAGAGCAGAATTCCATAGAGCTAAGGCATCTCTGATCAGCAGTAGTAGAAAGATACGTTTTGTCATGCAAACATGCAATGCCAACAATGAGAGGGACATCGCTATGGACACTACAAACAACCACAAGGCCTTCTTCTGCTATGTTATACACCTGGGTGGGAACCCTCAGATATGTTCAAAGTTGGTTCACAGTGACAAACGCTACACTGAACACACAGATAATGCCAACATTCTGGCAGACAGGTTCAGTGCAGATTTCTCCCCTCCCTCACCCACACATGAGGAATTACTTATCCCAGCTGACTGTAACCTCTCTGTCATCTCAGATGTCCAGCTGGGAACCACCCTCAGCAAAGCTGTAAACACAGCATCAATGCGACCCGACGGCATTGCAGGTTGCATGCTACGTGAACTCCAAGAGGAGCTACACACACACATTAAATGCTATTCAACCGTAGCCTTACTATAGCATATGTACCTGGACACTGGCATACAGCAACAGTAGTCCCACTCCACACAGGAGGCACCTCTACAGACCCTGGTAACTACCGCCCCATAAGCTTAACCAGCCTGGTCTGCAACGCTATGGAAAGGATCATTATGGAACTCATACACAGAGACATTGGGGACTTAGACACTTGATCCCACCCGGTTTGGCTTTATAGAGGGCAGATCCTGCCTTATGAACCTGGTTGACCTTTTCAAATCAGTCACTAGAGCCATTGGCGAGGGCACAGCGGTCCATACAGCCTACCCGGACTTGCCTGTGGCTTTCGACACAATACCGCACTCTGGCATCATAGACATGATCAACAGCTGAAATGTAAATCCATATGTCACAAGATGGGTTGCAAACCGGCTAACGGATAGAAACCCTACAGTCAAACTCACTGGTGCCATGTCAGACTCAGAGCCAGTCACAAGTGGTGTCCCACAGGGCTCTGTCCTGGGACCGCTCATGTTCGGCATATAATTCTCAGATGTGGAAGCAGACATGGGAGGGTAGTGGCTGACAATGTTCAAAGATGACTGCATACTAGGCGCCATAGTCGATACACCAGCTGACACATACATCCTACTGACAGGCCTCACAGACACCGACAACTAGTGCCAGAGTCATGGCCTTAAACTGCATGCCACATAATGTATACTCATACCCTTTTGGACAGACAAGGTACCCACATATTATCACATAGACAGTAACCCACTGAGTACAGACAAAGTAATCGGAGACCTGGTGATACTGATTGATACTGACCTCTCATTTGACACCCACATTGCCAAAGTGGTTGGATAGACTTCCTACCTTGCCCACCTTATCATGAAGGGATTCACATCCAGATCAAAAGGGGTCATTGTACCCCTATACTCCTCCCTTATCAGGCCCATGACTGTGTACTATGCCCCATTTGGTATGTACCTCACCTGGCACTTGCAACAGCTAGGGGGACCCCATTAGTACATCACCAGGAGGATCAAGGGTCTCCAACAACTTTCATATGCTGCCAGACTAACGTAACTCATGCTCTATTCCATAGCATACTGCCTACGTAGGGGTGATCTGTGCCTGATGTACAAGGCCATGTCCAATCAGGTATTGATGGACATGTTCCACCTCATACAATCCAAATCCATCAGAACCACAACAGCTACAGATTTAAACCTCAGCACACATATGAATAGGACATACTGTAGGGACAGATCCATCACTAAGAGGCTTTCCATACTGTGGAACAGGATCCCTGTTCATGTTAGGCAGAGACCCTCACCAACACTCTTCATGTGAATTCTTGACGAGTGGATGGGAGATCATAGGTTTACAGCAGAGGTCATCTCTGTGTCACTACTAGACAGAGGCACAGTAAACTAATGCTATTATGTAGGGGGGACTTCACAGTGTCACTACTATACAGAGGCACAAGTTTATAAATCTATTCCATACACTGTCTGCAGATAGCCTAGTACTAAACTATGACACTGTGACACTATATATGTCTATGTATTTCTACATCCCTCTCTATCTATGTATACACATATGCATATTATATATATATCTATTATATATATATATATATATATATATATATATATATATATATATATATACATATCTCGATATACATACGTATACACATGTTTTATATATATATATATATATATATATATATATATACTCCTTTTTAGTTCCACATATGTATACACACAATAACCTACTGCTGAACATCTATTACTGTACAACCTACTTGTACATTGCACTACAACCTACATTGCTATGTGCACATAGCTACCTTCACATACATATGTATGTAGAGTCTTCAGTGACAGTTGCAGTATGTCCCCGGCCCTATGCACATCTTTATATACATAGATACAGACCAATAACACATCTGGAGGGTTCACAGTATGTAGACTATTATAGTAGTACTTTACATTACCTGTGTTTGTTGCAGCTGTTTGCGTAGGCTTGCAGTTACTTGGCCTGCTGTCAACCTCTTTGTTTTGTTGTTACAGTTTTTTTTCTCTTTCTCTCTTTCTTTCTTTCTTTCTTTCTCTCTCTCTCTCTCTCTCTCTCTCTCTCTACCTCCAGCGGGTGCAATGAAAGTATTGCATGTGTGGACTGGGAGTACAGGATGCTTTTGTAGGTATCTGCACATGTCCATGTGATGGCCTCTTCACCAATTGTTAGCCAGCATTTACTAATTGCATGCAGCCTGTTGTGTAGTGATTGCAGTTCTCACTGTGATTACAGGACTGTGCTATAAAAAGGTCTGTTAGGTAGGTGTAGCCCTTTCAGATTATCAGGGTGGGGACCATGCTGGTTTGCTGTGGACACTGTTCTGTGAGTGTAAGTGTTGGTATGTCTCTCATATTTCAGGCTGTGTTGTAGACACTGCAATGCATGTTGTTCTGTCAGCTGAGTATTCCTTCCTCCAGTGCCCTCTTCTCCGTGTGTATGTAAACTGACACCTACGACTAGTAATACTGTGTATATGGGTGTATGTGCTTTCCTGTGGGGATTGTGGTGTAACTGGTATATAGCAGTGGCTCTTGCAATCTGTTGCTATGGCTTCAATATTTGGCCTTTACATTCACTCCTTGTATGCCTGCTAGGTGTCCTTCCTGTAATGTGTTGCTATGGCTTTCCTATTTTCCATTTACATTCACAGCTTGTAATGATTGCTAAATCTGTTTGGGCAGCAATTTCCCATGTGTTTGTTGTGGTAGGGTGTTACTGCATGTAGTGTGGTCTGGCCATGGTGTGGGCCTTGACACTTATAAGGGTATTTGATCATGCTGCTGAGCAGGCCTCACATACTCTCTGGTGCATCTTTTATCAGCCTCATGGAATGGTACATAGCAGTGGGTTACTCCAGTGACATATTCTGATATTCTGCAGTTGTGACTGTGGGTTATTTCAAGCATATGTATTAGTACACCATTTGTGACGTGCAGGTGGTGCATACCTTCAGTCTGTCATAGTTACCATTGCATGTGTAGTTACACCTTTCTGCCTACTGTTAGTACATTTGACATGTTGTCAGTGGGGCACAGTTGACATTTGTTTTCACATCAGGGACATCCCTGTAACTCAGTCACAGTTGCTATGTCTGATCTCTTAACTATTCAACTATGGCAGTGTTTATCCTGCTCTGAGTATGTGTGTGGCTTGCCAGATGCTACTGTGACATTATTACCTAGTAGCTACCAACTAGCATGACTGTTTCTCAGCACACAGTACTATTTTACAAATCCACTAGATTTGACAGTAAATATACATGACATGCTTTGTATACTAGACTTGCTATATTCCCTTTACATTAATTCCTACTATTTAATGATATATTTCTTTCAGCACAATGTTCTTGTATAGCAGTCATGGCTTAGTGGTAAGTCATGCAGACTACTGCTTCCAAGGTCCTGGGTTCAAGACTAAGTGAGGTATTTTATTTTGCTGCTGAGAAAACTACAGGCCTTGTCATTCAGAGTGACTAAGGCACTTTTATGCAGTTGTAAGCGTGTTAGCGCTGGTTTGCACGGAGGTCACGCATGCGCACTGCCGCTTAACTTCGCGCACACCTGCTTACTACTGCTTAAAGGTGCTTACTCTCACGCACACCCGCGCTATTTTCTTTTAAAGAAAAGAAAATGGGGAGATAGGAAAGTGGTGAAAAAGGGGGCACAAAGAGGGTAGGACAGTAGGAAAACAAGCTCGGGTTTTGCAGGAGGGATGTAGGAAAGGCCCATAGCTGCCCATTTCTTCGTCAGCAACAGCTGTGCATATGTTTGTAATTTGGTGTGAAATTTGAAACCTTCCACCCCTGAGAGAGGTGTGAGGACAACAATAATATTTGTTGTACAGCCAATTGTAATTGCCAGTTTACATGTCCAGCAGACATGTGTGCAAAATGGGCAGCTATGTATGGGGCATAATTTTTTGTGGGTACAGAGTGCCCTTTTTTTTTTTTCAGGTGAGAGTGGTATGTCAGGTACAGGAAGTCAGTATAGCTGGGGAGGTAGGTAGGGGAGGTTAACAGACAAGACAAACAAGACGCATACAGGGGTGGTGTATGACAAATGTGGGGGGGGTTACACAATTGACGGGGATGGATGTTTGGATATCTCGAGCCCATGAGCCCACAGATGGCAACAGTGGAACTGAGATCCCCACCCATGGGCAGTTGCCACTGTGCCTTCACTGCCCAGGACGGGGCTGTGCTGGGGGCTGTGTAGGCTGGGTAGCAGGCACGCCCGTGAGTTGTGCCACCCGTGCCTCAAGCTGGCGTAGGGGCCCAAGCAAAGCGTGCTGGATCTCCCTACGTACCACAGTCCGGACACTACAGAGGGTGAGTGGATGTTCTCCTCCGGCCACGCTTGCAGAGGGGGGACGAGCCCCATCCCCTGCAGCGCTTCCACCCACAGGTGGCACAGGGCCACCGGAGGAGGGTCCGGCCTGGGCACTACTGTCAGGTGCACTCGCCTGCTGAGGTGGGAGAGGTGGGTCCGCTGGAACCCGCCTTCCCTGTCGTCCTATGTTTTGCATTATTTAGTGACAGTTTGGGTTAGTAACGTGCAATACCATTCACAATTAGTTGTAACAGCATGCATTAGTATTCCCATTAACCAAACACCCATAAATTCAAGCCGTTGAACAGCAAGCATAACACATGCATAATTTGAACAACAGTACACATTCCAACAACATGCAGGGTTGAGTGATGGCAACAGGCCATCAGGTTTGGATGTATGAACAGGGCACATGCATCAACGTACATGCAAATATGTATGAACCAACAGGACAATTGTCCAGGGGTGTTAATTGTGAATACACATACCCATTTCAGGTGGAATGAATTATTTCTGGTTATAGGGTAGGGTGAAGAAATATTTCATTAACGACTTCAAATACCTATACATATGCTGTACATTTCTACTAGCTGCAGATATATACACACTACAGGTCTGACTACAGTTTCCTATGTGACAACTTATTCATGTTGGTGATAGGAATGTTACTGCTACCTCAATATACATTTCATTTTTATTCATACACATTCATATCTGGCTCTGTTCAGCTACATCATCCTGCTACATTTGCTTTATATGGCTATAGACAACTGTGGATGTTTGGTATTTTATACAACCATACTATCTGCATATTGCAAACTGAGAGCAACATATCCGGATTTTGGGACACACATTCCAGCTTCAGTACTTTTTTCAACACATGTTGCTGTTTGGTTCTGCCTGTCACATTCATTTCATTCTGTACTGACTGCAGTATACTTTATTCAGGAGTTATTACTACTTTATTGGTGGATTCATACCTTTTTCTCACACTCTCTCACTTGTTTTATTTTTACAATTCAGGATGGTACTTATTTTTAGGATTTATTGACATGTTTTACTTTTAGTTATAACAATCCTTTCCAACAGTCTCACTTGTGTCATGTTTCAGAATTTAAACAGGGATATATTTCACACATGTGTTTTACTCAGCTTCTGTAGCTGTACTTTTCAGCCTGCTGCATGTTATGTACTATTATATTACAGGTGGAACATCTTTATTTCAGACTTGTTTCATTTTTATTTTTGGATTACAGGCTGCATCACACTTTTGTAATCATACAATACTTGCAAACCCTCTTACACTGTTACTTGCACTTTTTATTAATAAGTGACTACACTGCACTCTTTTGCAAGCTGTCATACTTATATTTTTTTACAGTTACAGGGAGAGAATTACTGACTTGCCTGGTGGCGCAACTGCACCAGCCTATCGGCATAGGCTCGACGGTTCACAGAATGGACACCTGCAGCTGCAATATAAATAAAGTAATATTGGAATACACATCTTCATAATATCAGCTAGGTTAATTTCTTACATAAATAATTACATGTAACTTGCTCAGTAGTGGGGCATTGGGCATTTGCCAGGCCTCCTGAATCCAACGGTTCAGTTGGTCCTGCTTCTGTCTCTTCAGGTCCGCATGGTGGTGACGGACCTGTTCACCAGTCCTTGGTATTCCTGTGGCACTGGTGAGATCATGTGCCAGCCGGTCCCACGCCTCAGCCCTATATGCTCCCCACAGGACCTGGCCCTGCATGAGTTGGGCCTCATGATCATGGATGAGGAGCCAAACCATATATTTGGACTCCTTAATGCCCCACCTCTGTGCTCGGAAGCAACTACCCTCTCCTACACCTGCCATCCTGACTGCAAGTCGGTTCCACAATCAGTTATGCTGTGTATTCCTGCCTATGGGGCTTATATATGCCTTTTTTCCCGCACCTATCTGTGATTGGCCATTTTGGAACTGTATCAGCTTTACAAAACCTGCTTTGTCATGCTCCTCTTTCCATTCATTCCTATATATATGCTATTACTGCATTTCTAAGAGCAACTGTCATGGCTTAGTGGTTCAGTACTTTGACTATGGTGCATGGCATCCTGAGTTCGAGCCTGGCCATTGCTTTTTATATTTTATGACTGTCTACACAGGCTAGGAGGTGTGCCTGTGTAAAGGCAGTTTTGATACAGCTTGCTCAACATTGCCCGTTGGTTAGCTTGTTGGCGCGATGCGCAGCTCCGCGCAAATGGGTCACGCTGGCTTACGTGCCGTTTGGCTATCAGCACGCGTATTACGCTCAGCTTAGCTACGGGCACACAGTTTCAGCGTGTTGGTATTCTGCTCAACCCCGGCCACTCCTTCTACACCTGTTAAACCGCTACTCACCTACGGGCACTCATTTTACACCTGTTAAAACACTGCTCACCTACGGGCAGATATACTCAACTTGTTAGAGTGTAGCTCAGCTATAGGCACATCTGACATTTTTTTTTTTATTATCTCACATTTCTTCAAAATACATGGCCCATTTCATTACATTTTACATAAAATATAATTTTATATATGTACATATATGTCAGGGAATTGTTTTGTGCTTATTTCACTAAAAATAAAAAATTGATGTTGTGGGGGCTCGAACCATGACTGCCTCCTCTTCAGCCGACGTCTCTACCGCTACCTTATTGCTTCTTGGCTTACTTTGCATATTTAGTTCTTATATGCTTTTCCACTGACTGCTAACTGTGGCTAAGCGCCGGGCACGCCCGCGCAAACGAGCGCACTCACCAGCAAACATCTTTAATACTTATAAAAAAATATAACATGTTCATTTTTACATTTTATGTTCATAGTCTGTGGGGGCATGTTGTGTGTTGTGTTTATTCACATTTACATGGACTCTGTCGTGGGGGTTTACTTTCGGGACTTTTACTCTTCTGGGAGCATGTCCGTTTGCAGGGCTCGCCCTACGGACACGCCCCCTACTGTCTTACATGGACCGTGTTAACCTTAGGTGTGATTCAGCATGCCCTCATGCATATGCATGGCATGCTGATGTCACACCGTTTAACTGCAGCCTCCGTGTAAGCCTTGTAACTCTTACACGGAGGCTTCGTGAATCCTGCCCATAGTATTAAGCAAGTTTTAATACCTGAAATTCATCTCTGACCTGTTTTGCAAAGTATGCACATTTTAAGGATGATTCATTCCTTTACATTCTACCAGCTTCTAGTAAGTGCTTTAAGTCATTTTAGCCAAGCTGCCTTTAACTTCATGCCCCTTGGATATGCAGTTTCTGATTCTATGTCATTTAGACATCCCACTTTTGACACCATGTCGCTCATCCTTCTCTAACACATAAGACAAGCAGGCAGAGGATTTTGTTTAGATAATTTAATACATAGAAAGACATCAGGATAGACAGCATCATCATAATGTACAAACTAGTTATCAGACAGTACTTACATACATACATGATACATCTCAACAGCTTACTACAAAATCACAGTCAGACTTGCACTTGCTCAGTATTTATACACTTGTGCAAGCCCTTGGATAGCTTCTTTAAGGTATATACACACATATTAGTCTACACTATAGATGAGATAAGCAATGCATATAATGAACATCAGAATGAAAGATGAATAAAAAATCTAATAAATAATATAAATCATTGTTTTTTGTATTATTACAAAACAAGATATCATAACAATAATATGTTTTAAAAATTCTAATTGAAATGCACTACTGCAAGGACAGAATGTTTATGTAATGCCATAATATTGCTGCCAAGTTAGCATGTAGATAGTATTTCAACAAGTTTTTAAATGCATATTTGGAATAAATCTGCCATGGTGAAAGTCAAAGTGTGTGCCAGGGCTTGTCTACATGGATTTTGAAGTATGAATCAGCACTCTTGAGACTGGATTTATGTGTAGATATATGAAGCCTATGAGATGATTTAAGATCATGGTGTGGTTTCCGTCCATGCCTCTCAACTTCTTAGCGCAGGAAATCTGGACAAAACCTAAATAATGGAGGGACAAAGACCCAAAAATAGGGACAGATTTTAAATTTTGCACTTGTATACTTAGAAAGTTGATATAATAACAAAACTTGTGTTAGGATGCATTTTCTGAAGGATGTGAAGTCTGAAATTCAAATGTATGTTATTATTTAGAGACTTCAGTCCTCAGTGATTTGCCAGAAAACACATTTTATGAGGAACAGACCAAAAATATGAGACAAAAAATCTGGACATCCTGCAAAAATCTGGGCAGTTGAGAGGAATGTTTCAGCCTTTTCTGGATAAGATCATGTGATGGGCAGTTGGGGTAATGTATTAGTTTTTTTATGACTTTTAGTTGAATCAGGTACTGATGTTAATTATGTTTAAGCCTTTGCACTTGGCCAAGAGAGAAACAGTGGTAGGTTCTAGCATGATGACCTGTTGTAAGTCTAGAATTCTTGATATAACCTTATTCTAGTCTGTGAACATGAAAAGAATGTTGGCTAATGCCTATATCCACAAAATAAAGAAGGTATGGAAGGAGATATAATGATGCAGGTGACAATCAAGAACTCAGAATAAGGAATGCTTTGGCTGTATAAAGATGTCCAGGTTTTTAATCTTGCCATGATGAACAGAGAGTAGTAAGTGATTCGGCTTTGCCAGACATGTATGGTTTCCATACATAATAAATTAATATATATAACTTTAAGACTTCTAATCAGCTTGGGTTGTACAATGTGTGCCATTATCTAAAATGCTAAATGTTGAAAAGAAGCAAAATAAATAAATACATACATACTTAAAAATATGCGTATTGTATTTGAATAAATGTTATAGTATGATGTAGTCCATATTATTAAAATATGTTTACTATCACTGAGTATTATAATTATATTTTTGGTAATGAGAATAATTAAAAAAATATAATTAGTGTAAGTTTCTTTAGATCAATTCATTTAATTCTCATAAACATTATTGGCTATATACAGAAAGTCAGAAATGGGGGTGGGTGGATGTATCAGTTCTCCTTTCTAATTTTAAAAATTGCTTTATTAGCTATGGCTACAGTTCACTAAAGGAGAGGTACATGAGCTTTCAGTATGCAGGAAGGAGATGGGATATTAAATTGAACTAAATATTTACTTGACTGAAGCTTATCTGACCATAAAATTTGAACATATGTATTTTAACCAAAACATTTGTTTGAAACTTACAATCATAAAATACATTTTGTCAATCAGCTTCCATTGTCATATTATACTTTCAACAAAAATTCATCTCATTAAATAGTCATTCAATTCTGTAGGAAGCATAAAATGTTGCAATGTATTGTTTTCCAAGCAAACACTCTGCAAAACAAATATGATGTTTTATTAGCCTAATATAACAGTCATATCCATTTCAATAAAATTTCAGATAATTACTTTTTTTCTAAATAACTCCACTAATTGATTTGAAATATATTTAGATTTTTAGATATAATTCCTAAATATTCTATTTTATTTTACATTTCCAGTTTTAATGATCTGCATTTTATTTTTTAATGATGTATTTAAATTATTATGTTTAAGTGTGAATTTTTAAATATTTTAATGTATCATCAATTGATTTATAGATGATCTAATGTTCTAATGCTTGGGCCAATAATACATCATCTGTGAACAACAGAATTTTAGAATGGCCATCAATTTTTTTAACCTAATTTTTTCTTCTTGCCTTATAGAATTTGCAAAAGGTTCACTGCTGGGGCAAACAAAAGAGGTGAAAGAAGTTAACCTTGCTTGGTTTCTTTTGTTATGTTTCAAAGTAAGAAAGATTATTATATAAGTGTTTTATTAAATGCAAATGTGTTTGGGAAAGCCAAATATATCTAAAACCCATAATAAATATTTCCAGTTTAAAGAATCAAATATATTTTCAGTGTTCAAGCTTGTAAATGATAAGTCTAAATTATTAATATTTACAAACTAAATTGATATAATTATTCTGTTAATAGTATCTTGTGTAAGTCTTTGATTTAAATCCAGACTGATTGGGCAGGATTCACGAAACCTCCGTGTAAGAGTTAATATGTCTTACACGGAGGCTGCAGTCTAACGGTATGACGTCAGCATGCCATGCATATTCATGAGGGCATGCTGAATCACACCCTAGGCTAACACGGTCCATGTAGGACAGTAGGGGGCGTGTCCAAATGCCGAGTTCTGCAAAGGGACACGCCCCCAGAAGAGTCAGAGTCCTGAAAGTAAACTCCCACGAGCGAGTCCGCGGAAATGTCAAGGAACACATCACCGCACATGCCCCCACAGACTATAAACTCAACTGTAACTTAAAACGTAAAAATAGCAGTTTAAATTTTTTTTTATAATTTCCAAAATGTTTGCCCGTAGTTGCGCTCATTTGCACGGGTATGCTCTCCGCTCAGTCACAGTTAGCAGTCACTGAAAAGCATATAAAATCTAAATATGCAAATTAAGCCAAGTAGCAATAGCATAGTGGTAGAGACGTTGGCCAAAGAGGTGGTAGTCACGGTTCGAGTCCCCACAGCATCATTTTCCATTTTTATTTAAATAAGCATGAAACAATCCCCTGACACACACACACACACACACACACACACACACACACACACACACACACACACACACACACACATATATATATATATATATATATATATATATATATATATATAAAACTATAATTTAAGTAAAATGTAATGAAATGGGCCATGTATTTTTGAAGAAATCCGACATAATAAAATATAAAAAAAGGATCAGAATTGCCCATAGCTTAGCAAGGCTTTAGCAAGCTGAATATGGGTGCCCATAGGTGAGCAGCGCTTTAACAAGCATAATATGAGTGCCCATAGGTGAGCAGCACTTTAACAAGCTTAATATGAGTGCCTGCAGGTGAGCAGCTGTTTAACAGGTATAATATGAGTGCCCAGAGTTGAGCAGCACTTTACCATGCTTAAAATGAGTGCCCGTAGTTCATCAGCACTGCACTCAGCATAATATGAGTGCTCATAGCTTAAATAACACTTTACCCAGCGTAAGCCGTTTGCTCGGAGCTGCGCAGTGCGCCAACCGGCTTACTGGTGGGCAACGTTGAGCAAGCTGTATCAAAACCGCCTTTACACAGACACACCTCCTAGTCTGTCTAGACAGTAGTAAAAACAAAAAAAGCAATGCCCAGTCTTGAACCCAGGATACTGTGCATCATAGTCAAAGTACTGAACCACTAAGCCATGATAGTTGTACTGAGAAATGCAGTATTAGCATATATATAGGAATGAATGGAAATTGAAGCATGACAAAGCAGGTTTTCTTAAGCTGATAAATATCCAAAATGGCCAATCACAGATAAGTGTGGGAAAACGGGCATATATAAGCCCCACAGGCGGGAATACACAGCATAACTGATTGTGGTACCCATTTGCAGTCAGGATGGCAGGTGCAGGAGAGGGAAGTTGCTTTAGAGCACAGAGGTGGGGTGTTGAGGAGTCCAAATATATGGTTTGGCTCCTAGTCCACGATCATGAGGCTCAACTCATGCAGGGCCAGGTTCACTGGGGTGCATACAAGGCAGAGGCATGGAACCGGTTGGCACATGATCTCACCAGTGCCACAGGCATACCAAGGACTGGTGAACAGGTCCGTCACCACCATGCGGACCTGAAGAGATGTAAGTAGGATCCAGGAGGCCTGGCAAATGCCCAACGCCCCCCTACTGAGTAAGTATCCATGTAATTAGGTATGTAAGAAATTATCCTAGCCTATATTATGGAGATGTATGTTCCAATATTACTTCATTTATATTACAGCTGCAGGTGTCCGTTCCATGAATCAGCAAGCTTATGCTGATAGGCTGGTGAGGTTGTGCCACCAGGCAGGTTAGTAATTATTTTGTTGGAATTGTTATAGAATATAAGTGAGACAGCTTGTAAAAGAGTTCAGTGTTGTTACATATTAATAAAGTTCAAATAAGCCTAGAAGAAAGATTCTGCTAGTTGTGTATGATTAGATAAGTGATGCATCCTGTAATCCAGAAATAAACATTAAACAAGTCTGAAATAGAGTTTCCATCTGTATTGTAATACCAGATAACTGCTTCACCCTGAAAATGACTGGTAATCAATCTACAAATGATAGACGTGTCAAATACATCCCCTTTTAAAATCTGCCATATGAAATAAGTGAGTCTGTTGGAAAGGATTGTTGTAACCAAGTAAGAAATGTTAATAATGCCTAGAATTAAGTACCATCTTGAATTGTAAAAATAAAACAAGTGAGAGTGTGAGAAAGAGGTATGAATCAACCAAGAAAGCTGTAATAAGTCTGGAATAAAGTTATACTGCAGTCAGTACATAATGAAATGAATGAGACAGCCACAACCAAAGAGTGAAATGGGTGTAATAAAGTACTGAACCTGGAATGTGTCTGTCCCACAATTTGGATATGGTGCTGTACCCTTGCAATATGGAGATAGTATGGTTGTATGAAATACTGAACATCCACAGTTGTCTAGAGCCATATAAATCAAATGTAGCAGGATTCTGTACCTGAACACAGCCAGATATGAACAAGTATGAATAAAAATGGAATGTATATTAATGTAGCAGTAACATTCCCATCACCAACATTCCTAAGGATACATATAGGAAACTGTACAAAGACATGTAGGGGATATATATCTGCAGCTACTAGGAATGTACAGCATATGTATAGGTAGTTTAAGTTGTTAATGTAATATTTCTTCACCCTACCCCATTTTCACAAATGATGCCATTCCACACCAAACTGGGTATGTGTATACACAATTAATTCCCATGGACATTTGTCGTGTTGGTTCATACATATCTGCATGTACGTTGATGCATGTGCCCTGTTCACATATTCAAACCTGATGGCTTGTTGCCATCAATCAACCGTGTATGCTGTTGGATTGTGTACTGTTGTTCTAAATATGCATGTGTTATGCTTGCTGTTCAATGTTTGGAATTCATGGGTGTTTGGTTAATTGGAATACTGATGCATGCTGTTACAACTAATATTGAATGGTGTTGTTTGTTACTAACCCAAAATGTCATAAAATACTGCTAAACATAGGACAACAGGGAAGGCGGGTTCCAGCAGTCTCACCTCTCCCACCTCAGCTGGCGAGTGCACCTGGCACCAGTGCCCAGGCCAGAACCTCCTCCAGTGGCCCTGTGCCACCTTTGGGTGGAAGCACTGCAGGAGATGGGGCTCGTCCCCCCTCTGCAAGCGTGGCCGGAGGAGAATGTTCACTCACCCTCCATAGTGTCTGGTCTGTGGTGCGTAGCGAGATCAGGCATGCTGTGCTTGATCCCCTACGCCAGCTTGAGGCGAAGGTAGCGCAACTCACGTGTGTGCCTGCCTGTCCTATACAGCCCCCAGCACAGCCCCGTCCTGGGCAGTGAAGGTGCAGTGGTAACTGCCCATGGGTGTGGATCTCAGTTCCACTGTTGCCATCTGTGGGCTCATGGGTCGCGATATCCAAACATCTGTCCCTGTCAATTGTGTTTACCCCCCACATGTGTCATACTCCGCCCCTGTATGTGTCTTTTTTGTCTTGTCTGTTAACCTCTCCAACCTACCTCCCCAAATATATCTACTTCCTATACCTCACACTCCACTCTCACCTGAAAAAATAAAAATAAAAAAAGGGCACTCTGTTCCCACAAAAAAATTATGCCCCATACATAGCTGCCCATTTTGCAGACATGTCTGCTGGACATGTCAACTGATAATTAACATTAGCTGTACAACATATTTTGTTGTTCTCACCCCTCTCTCAGGGGTGGAAAGTTTCAAACTTCACACCAAATTTCACACATATGCACAGCTGTTGCTGGTAAAGAAATGGGCAGCTATGGGCCTTCCCTACACCCTTCCTGCACATCCCGAGCTTGTTTTCCTACTGCCCTACCCTCTTTGTGCTCCCTTTTTCACCACTTTCCTATCTCCCCATTTTCTTTTCTTTAAAAGAAATTAGCGCGGGTGTTAGCGAGAGTAAGCACTTTTAAGCAGTAGTCAGCGGGTGTGCGGTTGTGTGCGCTTAGCTAAGCGAGTGTGTGCATAGCTAAGCGACTGTGTGCATGAGTGGGCATCACGCAAACCAGCACAAACCCGCTTACAACTGCTTAAAAGTGCCTTAGTCAGTCTGTATGACAAGGCCTGTAGTCTGCTCATCAGCAAAATAAAATTCCCCTGTCAGTCTCAAACACAGGACCTTGAAAACACTAGTCTGTATGACTTACCACTAAGCCATAACTGATATACAAGAACTTGGTGCTGAAAGCAATATATCATGACATAGAAGGACTGAATGTAAAGGGAATATAGGAAGGCCATTACACAAAGCTTGTTTCCTGTATCTTTACTGGCAGTTCTTGTGGAATTGCATTACATTAGTGTGATAAGAGAAACAGCCATGCTAGGAGGTAATAATGTTAGAGTAGCACCTTACAAACCACACACGGTATTAGAACAGGATAAACACCACCATATTTGAATAGGTATGAGGCCAGACATCCCAACTGTGACTAATTTACAGGGATGTCCTTGATTTGTCAAAAAATGTTACCTGTGCCCCACTGACTCCCTGCGAAATGTACTAACAGTAGGCAGAAAGGTGGGGAATCCCACGTAATGGTGACCGTCAATAAGTTAAAGTACACACTACTTGCATGTCAGAAATGGTGTAGTAATACATTTGCTCAAAATACCCCACAGTCACAACTGCAGAATATCTGAAATATATCACGGGTGTATCCCACTGATATGTACCGTTCCCTGAGGCTGCTCAAATATATACCTGAGAGTATCTGAGGCCTGCAAGTGTCAGAAACACACAGGCATATCAGCCTGTCTGCTGTTACGCACTCTGCGAATAGCTGTAGAATTGCTTCCACAAGCACACCCTCATGTAGGAGTACAACCCAGAAATATCAAAGGATGTAGCCATCTAACAAACTAAGGGCAGTATAGCAGTTTACAAGCACTGCATGTGCCCGATATTCATAACTGTTAGTACAAAGTACAAGGCCCTACTACTGCTCAGCAGCAAAATAAGATACCCTTGTAAGTGTCAAACCCCAGACCATGGCCTCACCAGACTGCATGCAGTGTCACCAAACCACACCAAACATATAAGAAATTGCTGCTGAAAGAAATATATCATGCATTACAAGGAGTGAATGTAAATGGAAAATAGGAAAGCCGTAGCAACACATTCCAGTAAAGACAAATATCAGGCCTTCAAGGAGTGAATGTAAAGGCAAAATAGTGAAGCCATAGCAACACATTGCAAGAGCTACTGTTGTATACCAGTTAATCCATGAGTCCCACAGGAAAGTACATACTCCCATTTAAACAGTATTAGTATTATTAGGTGTCAGTTAACATACACACTGAGAAGAATGAACTGCAAGAAGCAACAGTCAGGTTTCAGTACAACATGCATTTCAGTGGCTACAACACAGCCTTAGATATGAGAGACATACTAACCTTTTGACTGACACAACAGTGTCCACAGCAAACCAGCATGGTCCCCACCTTGCTAAACTGAAAGGCCTACACCTACCTACCCTAACATTTTATAGCACTGTCCTGAAATCACAGTGAGAACTGCAATTACCACACAGCAGGCTGTATGCAATTAGTAAATGCTGGCCAACAAGTTGTGCAGAGGCCATCACATGCACATGTGCAGATACCTACAAAAGCAGCCTGTACTGCCAGTCCACACATGCAATAATATCATTGCAGCCACTGGAGGGAGAGAGAGAGAGAGAGAGAGATCAAAAAAAAAAAAAAAAAAAAAAACAAGCCATCAAGCCATCAAGCCAGCCAGCAAGCCAGCCATCCAAAAAAGCTGTCAGAAACAAAGGTAATGTAAACTACATAATCTAATAATCTACATACTGTGAACCATCCATATGTGTTAGCAGTCTGTATCTATATGTATATGAATATGTGCATAGGGCAAGGGACATACTGCAACTGTTAGTGAAGGCTGGACATACATATGTAGTTGAAGGTTGCTATGTGCACATATCAATGTAGGTTGTAGTACAATGCACAATGTAGGTTGTACAGGAATGGATGTTTAGAAGTATGTTAGTGTGTGTATATATATATATATATATATATATATATATATATATATATATATATATGTACATAGATAGAGAGGTATGTATAAATAGATAGACATATATAGATAGATAGAATATGTATATACATATAGATGTAATAGACACATGCATATATAGATATATATATAGATACATACACATATACAGACAGATATGAATGTCTATAAATATGTATGTATATGAATATATCTATCTATCTATCTATATATATATATATATATATATATATATATATATATATATATATATAGAGAGAGAGATAGATATATAGAGAGTGAGAGAGGCACATGGGGGCAGATGTACTGCAACAGGTGCCTGGTGCTGAAGGCATGGACTGAACACCAGTGTGGATACTGGAGTACCATACCCCATTCCAAAACACTTTAACCACTAATTACCACATAGGTGGTTGCCTGCCTACTACTGGAGGTGTCAGAAGGGAACATGAGAAACAAGTGTACAATAGCCTCCCCTTTGATATTCACAGTGGCACACTAGTCTTGTAATCCCTGTACATGGTACGTGTCATCACAAATGGTGTGTCAGCTAGGGAAACGTAGGTCAGTGTACCCCTCTACACCTCACAATGTCCTACACGGTATGTACCTCCCATGACAACTACAGCAAGGGAAAAGGCCACAGACATACCTAACAAAGAGTGATAATGCCCTCAAACACATTCCCTATGCAGAGTGACTGATAAAACCACAGATAGAGTGCCTTACATATGACCTACACAGAGGTTACCACTGCTGGATATACAGAGTTATGTCACACCCATACCAGTTGTCCAACCGCCATGGTAACACCTCACAATCTGTCCAGCCTAAATGACCTATGGCCCTCATCCTTGTCACCACAGTAAAGAGCACATGCTGGAGGTACAGGTTCCTATCCACAAATAAGCCATACCCTGGACTAAACCACCCAGCATTAACAAGCAAGGCTTCTTATTAGTAGATGTCAGACATACCCCTGATGAATGTTATGGAGATAGGTAATATGCTGTATGAGTCACCTCTGTGTAACTGTTTGACAGGAGCAAGTACAATCACATTACATGTGTCCCAAGGGGCAGGGTAGCATAAGGCTATGCTGCCGTAGGCCCAGGGCCAATAGCATAGTACCTACCTATGACACAATGCATACACACATGTACTCATTGCAATACCAACTATGTGAGGTGGAATGAGTGTGACACTGACTGTGTGCAAGGTCTGTAATGGTGTGATTGCTCAGCATGACTTTGTGTCTGTCATGGTAGTGTGTGTCCTCGGTATGAGGCCAGAGAAGGATGCATCAGTTATTGGGATACAAACATACTACATTGCCATATGTTGTGCTGTAGTTCCCTGTGCACAACTGCGGTGTAGGTAGGGGTATGGTAGCAAAGACTAGGGTGGATTACCAGTGAAACTGTAAATGTGCATTGCATGCATTGCATGGGATGACAATATTCTCCATCCATTAGCTTGATACATACCCCCAGTGTGAGGTTGTGCATTGTACCTCAAACAGTGTGCCGAGTGCTGGTGTATACTAGTTTGTTGTATGGAGTGTGCCAGGCACTGTCACACAGTTGTAGGCTGAGCACTGATATGTGGTAATTTACATGTGTATCCCCTGACAGACAGACAAATGCTATATATGGCAGTTCAGTGATATCAGTACAGTAGAGTATTAAGTGTGCCATATTACTTGCTCACATATTTTTCTTTTCCTTCCAGGGCGATGGTGCATCAGCGCAACCCCTGTTATTCATCTGCAGAGGATGAGGAGATACACCGGAGCCTGGTGCGGGATTTTTCCACACTGTTTTCCAGGACCAGCCAGAACCAGCAGGAGAGGGCTGCACTGTGGCAAGACCTTGTCTGTCGGGTAAATGACATAGGCATGCATAACCGGACATATGAGCAGGTATGCCATTACTGTAGTGATTTAATTAGAAATGTCCGTCAGCGTGCGTCTGATATCCACAGACAACAGCTTGCCACAGGTGGTGGGGTACCTATCCACCCCTCCCTCACCAGAGTGGAGGAGCTCCTCCTAAGTGTTGTGGCTCCAGGCCAACAACAACAACATCCACAGACATGTGTCATGATGGAGGCTGGAGCCACCCAGCATGTGGACATGGAGTGTGCAGGTAACATGCCATATCTGTAGTTGACTGTTCTCTGCACTGGTAGTTCATGCATGTGTGAGATGTGTACTGTGTGTGTAACTGTTATCCTGTCTATTCTTGTGCAAGATCGATATTTGGAATATCATCAGTACACCTGTGAAAGCCAACTGTTGTACTACTGTACTGTATCATACTCACAGTATCAATGGCACAGTTGTGGCCACTGACAATAACTCTCTTATTTGTGCAGGTCCCTCTGGAGTAACAGCAAGGCAGCCAATCCATGCTGGTGAGTGTGTAATAACAATACTATTAATACTAATAATAATATTAATACTTATAATACCCTCAAACAGTATTGTGTATGTGTTGGATTGCAAGTGTGTGTGTGTTTGTATCTGCTGCACTGAGGAGTGTGCATGTGTGCCCATGTGCATGTGTGCATGTGCCCGTGTGCATGTGTGCATGTGCCCATGTGCATCTGTGGTAACATTGTGTACACATTGTAAACTGTATTTCCTGACTTCCTCTCACAGGTTCTGGTGTTGCTCTGTTAGCGTGCAGCAGGGAACCTGAAGCCAATGCTGGAGATAGTGATAATGATGATACATGTTTAATGGCACAGGGAGGTGTGACAGGGTCTGTTGTTGGTCAGCCAATCGACAGTACACAGCAGTCAACCCCATCAATGCGCACAGTCATCCTGCCGATACATCCATTGTCACCAATGTCCTTAGTTGAGGGACAGCATACAGTGGGCATTGACCAGGGTAATGTGGTATCAGTGGCACATGCATCCCCTCACAGCAGCCATGGCCAGAGTCTTGA
Organism: Protopterus annectens; assembly: GCF_019279795.1. Lineage (NCBI taxonomy): Eukaryota > Metazoa > Chordata > Ceratodontiformes > Protopteridae > Protopterus > Protopterus annectens. Next base: position 498,947,431 of record NC_056739.1, read on the forward strand.
CATGGTACCACACAGGCAGATGTCCAGGGGTTCTTGTGGGAGCATCCTTGGTCATACTGCCCCTGTCAGACGTGCCCACAGAGGTCTTTCAACCTCAGCTATGTTCCGGGCTGTAATGCAGGCACAGGCACGTATGGAACGGTACACCAGACAGGGTCTGAGGGAGCTTAGAGCACATCGCACTGCTATGAATGACACTATGCGTGACGTTGCGGCTGCCATCCGTACTGTCTGCAAGGTCATTGACAGATGCTGGGGGGACACATTAGATCTGTTCCACAACTACATGTCCATGAGCCAGGGCAATGCAGGACGGTTGAGGCGCCGACGTGGACGTATGCCAGCAACATCATCAGCTGGCAGTCATCGCGGATGACAACAAACCAGCAGCCGGACCCATAGTGCCAGTACCAGCCCCAGCAATACTGGGTCTGTGCTGTCATCAGACCGTCCTAGAAGACCACGTGCACGTGACTCTGGACAGTCCCAGCAGGGACATGTGTCCAGGATTCAACCAACTGCTTCTGATGACAGTACCCAGTCTGGCTTAGCACCTGATACTGTCCATAGCACCCCTGCCAGGCACAGGTACCGTGTCCATGGCCAGAGACAGTGATCTGTATGACCTGACAGGTACAGTCTGTGGCTGTCCACAAACACCCATATATGGCAGCCATGTGGTGGAACTGTGTGCATGCATACACACATGCATAATGCTAACACCTACGGCTAACACATACACACACACACCACATCAACATTGCCCCATTTTGTACTGTTGCCCCTCACTAACACACACACACATACATGTCGATTGGATGTGTCAATGGCAGACTCTGGCATACCAAGTACACACCCTGTGCATATGATGAAACTGTGCCACCTCCTGCAATCTGTAACATTGATGCAGGAACAGGATAGCATGGTGCTGATGCACAGGGTGACTACATAGCACTGTAGTAATATTATCATGTTGGTTACAGTACAGTGTAATGATATCAATGTGGGTATATCCCAGCATGCCTGATGCATTAACAGTATGATTGTCATTGTAGTTTTTTATACACCAGTGTTAATTCCAAAAGTGTAATGTCTGCACATGTTTGCATTCTGGTGGTAAGGCTGAAAACACAAACCCACCTACATAGGTATCATAGGGGATAAGAAACTGGAAGTAATGATACTCAATGCCAGACATCTAAACCGCAAGATGCATGCAGTCCAAACTCTACTCAGCATGGAGAATGTTGATATCTGTGCAGTAACAGAAACCTGGTTCAAGGCTCCCAAGAGCACGCTAGCCCTACCAGGTTACACCTCATACCATGCTTTACAGCCCCACAACATGGAAGGAGGGTGAGTATCAATAGATGTCAAGGATACCCACACCCCCAAGTTGGTGCCACAGCATGAAGCATCACAGACTATCCACGTGCAACTGACAGTGGGTAAAACTGCCTTCCAGTTCATAGTCTGCTACAGACCACCCTCCTAAACCCAGGAAACCCACTTGGCCTACTGAAGAACACATGTTAATATGAAGGTGTCTATAAACAACATTATATTGGGCAACTTCATCTACCCACACATAGACTGGGAGCATTACTGTAGCTCCAATACCCTAGGTCAAAGGTTCCTAGAATTCATAAACTCATATGCTATGGAACAACTTGTTACCACTCCCACAAGAGGGGAAAACATACTGCACATGATCATCACCAACATGGGGACTCTATGCTCCAGACCAGAAGTGCATCCCTCACTGGTAAGATCAGACCATAGAGTAAACTCACTGTATATTCACATACCAACCCCAGCCCCTGCCCAGAAAACCACAGTGAAAAAGTTGTCTAAAGCAAATTCCACACACCTCAAAACCGAGACAGAGGTGGAATCCTTCAAAGCCCCCGGGCCTGTGGAAAATACGGCCCACACTTCTGAATCCTTTATAAACGCATTCTATGAACACCTTCAGGAATGCACAGATCATGCAATTCCAAATATAACCATGACCCAATCCTCCAAAGACAGGCGTCCTTTCTGGTGGACCCCAGCCACATAATAGAAAACAATAGAAGGAGGAAGCTGCTACATGATCGAGCAATATCCCACAAAGGGAAGGCATCTCTGATCAGTATTTTGAAAACATTACAGGCACTCATAAAATCATCTAAGGCCAGCTTCAAGAGAAATATGGCAGAAGACACTAAGGATAATCACAAGGCTTTCTTTACTTATGTTAGGAATCTGGGTGGGAATTCCCAGATATGCTCAGAAGTTGTCCTAAATGGCAAAGAATACACCTAAGCCACATACATTGCCAACATCATTGCTGACAGGTTCAGTACAAACATCTCAGCCCCCTCCCCACCACAAAGGGAAATATATATCCCAGCAGAGTGATGCCCCCCTCTCCAAAGCAAAAACACAGCATCAATGGGAGCAGACAGTGTCCCAGGCTGCATCCTACATGAACTCCAAGAAGAACTAAACACAAACATAAAACTACTGTTCAATCCCAGCCATACTACAGGATATGTACCCAAGGAGTGGCATACAGCAACAGTGATCCTCTCCACAAAGGTGGTGCCTCAACGTATCCTGGAAACTATCACCCCATACGCCTGACTAGCTTGGTCTGCAAAGCTATGGAAAGGATCATCATAGACCTCATAAATAAAGCTATTGGGGACCTACAGCCACTGGATCCTACCCAGTTTGGCTTTGTTGAGGGCACATCCTGCCTCTTAAACCTGGTCAATGTCTTTGAAACAGTTACCAAGGCCAGTGATGAGGGGAAGGTGTTCAACACAGCCTACCTGGACCTCGCAAAAGCCTTCGATACAATACCCCACTCGGGCATTATAGAGACGCTCACCAGCATAACTATAAATCCCTATGTCACTAGATGGATTGCAAACTGGCTCATGGACAGAACACACATGGTCAGAATTGCTGGAGCCATGTCACACTCCAAAATGGTTACAAGTGGCTTCCCACAGAGTTCAGTCCTGGGACCTCTCTTGTTGGGTATATATTTCTTAGAGGTACAGGCCAACACAGATGAACTGTGGCTGAGCAGGTTCGCACATGACTGCAAACTGGGCTCCATAATCAACTCACCAGCCAACAGAAGCATCCTACAAAAGGGCCTCATAGAAACAGACAATTGGTGCCAGAGTCATGGCCTCAAGCTAAACGCCAAAACGTGTATAGTCACCCCCTTTGGCAAGAACAAAGTGCCCACAAATTAACACATAGGTGTTAAGCCATTAAGTACTGTACACATGATTAGGGACCTGGGGACCCGAATTGATAGCAAACTCTCATTTGACAACCACATGGCTGTAGTGGTTACACAGACAGTTTATATAGGCCACCTAATCATGAAGGGATTCACAGCTAGATCACGGGAGGTCATTGTGCCTCTTCAGTCATCCCTCATCAGGCCCATAATTGAGTACAATGCCCCTTTTGTAGTGTACCTTACCAGAGACCTGACCTGCAGCAACTGGAAAGTCCACAAATGTACCTCACCAAGGGGATCAAAGGGCTCCAACAGATGCCTGCCATATAGAACTATGTCCAACCTGGAATTAATGGACATGCTGCACCTCAGAAAATCCAATTTCCATGGAGCTATGCGCTCATGACACTTGCACCTCAGCACTTACATAAATAGGACATGGTGGAGGGACAGATTCATAACCCAGAGGCTCCCTTCACTCTGGAATAAAATCACAGTCCAGGTTAGGCAGAGTCCCTTAATGACTCTCTGCAAGAGGACTGTTGCTGAGTGGATGGGAGATTGTAGGTTTACCCCGGGTTTCACTTCTGTGTCACTGTTACACAGAGGCTGAGTATACTAACCTGGAAAAAGGCCATATGAAAATACATTTAAAATGGGTGGTGAAAGACAAACACAGTCTGGCTAGGCTTATAACTGCCCTAGGGCAGATAGCCGAGTATGAACCTATGAACCTATTACATGATGTATCCTCAACTGATACACAGATGTAGGAAACCCAGTGTCAGTGATATCCCTGCAGTACTACACTATACCAGTAGCCATTCTTTTCTGAGCCCCACACATCCCTGGGAAGAATACTGTTTGGCATATAGCAGTCTCACGTACATGCCAACACACTAGCGATATGTTCATCCATGACTGGAAATGTATACAGTGGCCTACAATGCAGTCTGCACATGACACACATGACCACCAGAAGGGTATCATACAGATAGATACCTGTTGTCCAAGCCATGCTCTATTACTGTAACGCAACTGTAACTTTGTCATCAGCATGTACTTAACATAGTATTTCAGTAGTACCATGTAGGTGGCAGCACCCATCATGTAGAACGGGTAATGGTGTGTACATATGGACAAGTGTTTTCTTGTCTATCCTGTGATATTCACATTTCCAAAGGTATTGTGCAGTCCCTTGGTGTATCGCCTAAGCAAGAAGGTGTCTTTATGCCTATCAGCAACAGTTGCCATACACCTACACTGGATGTCCATTACTCACAGACTTTGCTGTGTTATAACATGTGTGACATATACTCCAGACATGAACCCTCACCCACATTAATATATCACAGCTTTCATGAGTGTGTGTCACCCAGTTGGCCTAGGACACAGATCACTGCAGTAGCCTGCATTGTCAACAACATACATGTATGGCATACAGTCTGGGAATCTGCAGGACATGCTGGCACATGAAACAACTGTAGTCATATGAGGCAGGCTTCACACATAGGAACTATTGAAGGTCACAGGTACATACCTGTATGTGGCACACACATACCTGATGTGTGCATTGCAATTACTGTTATAATTATATGTCATGCAATAATAAAAGCAAAACCCACCACACATTGACAAACGGTGTGACAAACACACACAGGGCTTTTGTAGGATTCAAACACCTACCTAACTATGTTATGACACTTGAGAGTGACACATTAGCGCAGTGCGCTATTTGCATTACTGGGTGGTTTCCCTTCTCCTGCTGTACTTATAGGGTGCTGACATCATCAGTCTTTACAAAGAGGAATGTACATCATGTAGTGTGTTATTCCAGTTGTCAAAAGGGACATTTCTTTCAAAGTGAATTGCACGCATGCACACCCCCTGGCAAAACCTGTCAGGAGGAGATGGTAACCACACACACACCACAAACCCAGTCTCACATAAACCTATCACAACTGCAAACCAAACACATAAACACACAACAACATACTCGGAGGCTCTAATTAAAAATCTACCAAAACAACAGAGGCCTCCAAAATAGACATCTAAGCAACCACTACCTCAAAACATAGCACATGCAACACATAGTTCACAAAGTCAGTGTGCCAAACAGTCACAGCCCTTAAGGCCAAACAACATGCCTGATACACTTGTAATAGGTGACTCCATAGTCAGACACACTGATGTCCCGTTCACCAGACTGAACAAGGAAAAGGTTATAGTAAGCTGCCTGTCGGGTGCTAGAATCCACCACATAACACAAGCACTCAGGTCACTCCAAAGCAAGTACAAATATGACTCAGTCATTGTCCATGCCGATGTGAATGACCTGACACATACCTCCCTGAACTACATGAAAAGAGACATAGAGGAGCTCTCTGATTATGTAGCACAGGCCAGTATGACCCTGACCCTGAGCAGCATCTTACCCTCACCAAGAATGATGCCACAGTACAAAGACAAAATGATCAGCTTTAACAATTGACTCAATTACTGGTGTCATTCTAAGGGGATCCAATGTCTGTCTGCTTGGGATGATATGCTTGACAAGCCACGCTGCTTTGCAAGGGACGGCTTGGATCTGTCACACCTGGGCTTCTGGATATTGGCCAGGGCTCTTGCCACCCCCATAGTGCCTTTTTTAGGCAAGGCTCAAAAGACAAACCCACCTCCCCAGAAAACACAAGTGGAAAAAAACTAAGGGTAATGCTGCTCAACGCCAGAAGTCTAAACCTCAAGATGCACGCTCTCGAAGCCCTCCTCAGTATGGAGAACATCGATGTCTGTGCAGCGACTGAAACCTGGTTCAAGGCTCCTGAGAGCACCCCAGCACTACCAGGTTATACCTCATATCATGCTTTTTGGCACCAAAACTTGGACCGAACCACAAAAGGAGGGGGAGTATCCATATTCATCAAAGATACCCACACCTCCAGGTTAGTGACAACGCACAAAGCATTGGAGACTATCCATGTGCAACTAACCATAGGCAAAACTGCCCTACAGTTTGTAGCATGCTACAGGCCACCCTCTCAAACTCAGGAACCCCACTCAGCCTTCCTGAAGACACTGGAGAGTATGAATGTCTCTCCAAATACCATCATATTGGGAGACTTCAACTACCCAAACATAGACTGGGAGCATTACTCAAGCCTCAACACCCTAGCCCAAAGGTTCCTAGAATTCATAAACTCAAATGCGACAGAACAACTAGTCACCACTCCCACAAGAGGAGATAATATACTAGACCTGATCATCACGAACATGGGGACACAATGCTCCACACCGGAAGTATACCCCTCACCATGGTGAGATCAGACCATAAATTAATCTCACTGGAAATCCACATCCCGCCTCCACCCCCAGCACAAAAGACCACAGTGAAGAATTTCTCAAAAGCTGACTTCACACTTCTTAAGACTGAAGTGGTATCCTTCAAGGCCCCTGGGCCAGTGGAAACCACAGCCCACACCGCTGAATCCTTTATAAATGCTTTCTACGGACACCTTCAATAATGCATGGATCATGCAATCCCAAATAAAACCAAAACCCATTCCCCCAAAGGCAGGCATCCTGTCTGGTGGACCCCAGCCATTAACAAGCTTTACAACAGGAGGAGGAAGCTACTACATGGCAGAGCAAAATCCCCAAAAGGGAAGGCATCTCTGATCAGTACTAGCAAAAAACTACGATCACTCATAAAATCATCCAAGGCCAACTTTGAGAGAAAAATCGCAAAAGACACTAAAGACAATCACAAGGCCTTCTTTAGTTATGTTAGAAACCTGGGTGGAAACTCCCAGATATGCTCAGAGTTAGTCCACAATGAAAAAAAATACACTGAACACACAGACATTGCCAACATACTGGCAGACAGGTTCAGTGCAAATCCCCAAAGGAGAAATATCTATCCCAGCAGAGTGTAGCCTCCCTGACATCTCAGATGCCCAGGTGAGAGCCGCCCTCTCCAAAACTAAAAATACAGCATCAATGGGACCAGACAGTGCCCCGGGTTGCGTGCTACATGAACTCCAAGAGGAACTAAACCCGCACATAAGGCTGCTGTTTAATCTTAACCTTACTACAGGATACGTACCCAAAGAATGGCGTACAGCAACAGTTGTCCCACTCCACAAAGGAGGTGCTTCTACGGACCCTGGAAATTACCGCCCCATAAGCTTGACGAGCCTGGTCTGCAAAGCTATGGAGAGGATCATTATGGAACTCATAAACAAAGACATTGGGGACCTACAGACATTGGATCCTACCCAATTCAGCTTTGTCAAGGGTAGATCCTGCCTTTTGAACCTGGTCGACTTTTTTGAAACAGTCACTAAGGCCATTGATGAGGGTAAGGCAGTTCACACAGCCTACCTTGATCTTGCAAAAGCCTTCGATACAATACCCCACTCGGGCATCATAGACAAGCTCACCAGCTTAAATGTAAACCCATATGTCATAAGATGGGTTGCAAACTGGCTCAAGGACAGGACCCACAAGGTCAGAATTGCTGGAGCCATGTCAGACTCTAAGCCAGTCGCAAGCGGTATCCCACAGGGCTCGGTCCTGGGACCCCTCTTGTTTGGCATTTATTTTTCCAAGGTGCAAGCAAACAGGAGGATTGTGGCTGACAAAGTTCGCAGATGACTGCAAACTGGGCGCCATAATTGATACTCCAGCAGACACAAGCATCCTTCAGAAAGGCCTTGTAGAAATGGATAACTGGTGCCAGAGCCATGGCCTTAAACTGAACGCCAAAAACTGTATAGTCATACCCTTTGGGAAAAACAAAGTACCCACAAATTACCACATAGGTGGTAATCCATTAAGTATGGAAGAAGTAATCAGGGACCTAGGGACCCAAGTTGACAGTAACCTCTCATTTGACACTCACATTGCCAAGGTGGTTAGGAAGACCTTCTATATTACCCACCTTATCATGAAAGGATTCACATCTAGATCAAGAGAGGTCATCGTGCCCCTATACCCTTCCCTTATCAGGCCCATAATTGAGTACAATGCCCCATTTGGGATTTACCTTACCCAACACCTGCAGCAGTTAGAAAGACCCCAAAAGTACCTCACCAAGAGGATCAAGGGTCTCAAACATATGTCATATGCTGCCCGGCTGAAGAAACTCCAGCTCTATTCAGTCGCATACCGCCTACTCAGAGGCAATCTATGCCTGACGTACAAGGCCATGTCCAATCCGTAATTAATGGACATGCTCCACCTCAGAAAATCCAAATCCAACAGAGCCACGAGAGCGAGAGATTTGAACCTCAACACAGAAATAAATAGGATGTGCTGGAGGGACAGATTCATAACCCAGAGGTTCCCTACACTCTGGAACAGAATCCCAGTCCATATTAGGCAGAGCCCCTCACTGACTCTCTTCAAGAGAAATCTTGACGAGTGGATGGAAGTTCGTAGGTTTACCCCGGGGGTCATCTCTGTGTCACTACTAGACAGAGGCAGAGTAAACTAAACCCTAAATGGGCATAGTATTCTCATTCCAAGGGGTGGCGAAAGCTACACACACTCTGGCTAGGCTTATAAATGCCCTAGGGCAGATAGCCTAGTATGAACCTATGAACCTATATACATCACAGATACCCACACCTCTGGGTTGTTACCACTGCACTAAGCATGACAGGCCATACATATACAACTACCATTGTGCAAAACTGCCTTTTGGTTTGGTGTGTAGTTCAGACCACCCCCTCCCATATCCAGGAACCACACTTGGCTTCCCTGGGAACAGTGTGGGATATGAAGGTGTTCACATACGCCATTACAGTGGTTAACTTCAGGTACAGGAATATTGCCTGGGGGAACTACTCAGGCCCCAACAACATCACCCTACAGCCACTACAATTTGTGAATCCATGTGCTATGGCAGAACCAGTCATCACAGCCACAAGGGGGAATACATATTGGACCTGATCACCAACATGGGGACTCTATGTTCCACACCAGAGGTAGACCACCATTGTTAAGATATGACCATAACCAACTTTCCCTGGACGTCCATATCCGATCCCCACTCCCAGGCAAGGAAATCACTGCTAACAAAGTATTTCTCAAAAGCAGACTTTGCACTTGTGAAGACTGGGGTGGAATACTTCAAAGGCCCTGTGCTGGAGGATTATACAGCCCAATCTGCAGAATCCTTTACTAATGCATTCTATGAGCACCTGCAGGTTTTCATTGATCATGCTATCCCAAATAAAACCAAGACTCCTCCACAACAGGAGACCTGTCTGGTTGACACCAGCCATATATAAGCTGTACAACAGAAGGAGTGAGCTAATACATAACAGAGCAATATCCCACAGAGGGAGGACATCTCTGAACAGTATTGGCAGGACACTTCAATCCCTCAAAATCATCACTTGCAAGTTTTGACAGTGAAATTGCCCAGACACTACAGATAAGGCTCCCCTCAGTTTGGAATTGAATCCCAATTAATGTTAGACATAGACCCTCGCCAACCCTCTTCCAGCAAACTCCAGCCACATGGATGTGGCATTGCAAATTCAACCCCTGGGATCTCCACTGTGTCACTGCTTGACAGAGGCACAGCAAACTAGCCTTAAACGGTGCCTTCTGTGACCTACTTTACAGAGGCACAGTAGGCTACTGTACTGGGGAGGCAGACGCCAAATACACTCTGGCTAGGCTTATGTATTCCCTAGGGCAAACAGCCTAGTATCGACCTCTGCACCCATATGTTTATGTTTGGGATGCACAATATTTGTTGCTGATAAACTGTTTGCAGGTCTTTATTGCCATAGCTTTCCCTGTTTCTATGAACAACTTGTGTATCTGTGGAAGATGTTTGATCATGGCATGGTTCCAGTATATTACTTATGTCTCTGTTGTCATTTAACTGTGTGCACTGGGCAGATTGCTGTATTGTGGGTGGTTCCTGGCTTAACACATACAAATGCCAGATATGTGTGTCCAACTGCTATAATGAGACATGGCCTAAGTGTGTGAGCATGCCCAGTGTGACCTTTCCATATGTTGAGATCTGAGGTCCACTACATTTGTGGTTGTGTGTGAACTTGAACAATATTTGTCATTTATAGTGTGTGTGTTGGAAGTCATGTTGTATTCTTACTGCCCAACTGCTTTGTGTCTGAACCCAACAGGGATTATGCTGTGCCTGCAGGGTTTCCATGGGACAGTTTGCATACACTTGTCAACATTATTTCATACCGACCAAACAGATAGTGTAGTGGTTTAGGCCTTTCACTCTAGTGCACAGTATCCTGGGTTTAAGTCCCATCACTGCTTTATGTATTCATACTGTGCACACCAGACTAAGGTATGACCATGTTGCATTTTGTTCAGCTATGGCCTACTTAAACCAGGCTTGTCCAACATTACTAGTGTATTCCGCAACTTGGGTGAACATTGAGAAACATTAGGCTATGTGCCCTAGGGCATTTCTAATCCTAGTCAGAGTGTGTTTGTCCTTCAACACACATTTAGTATACTGTGCTTCTGTCTAACTGTGACATACAAGTGATACCCAGGGTAAACCTACCATCTGCCATCCACTCATCAAAATTCCTCTTGAAGAGAGTCAATGAGGGACTCTCTGGCTAACCTGGACTGTGAATTTACTCAAGAGTGGAGGGAGCTTCTGGGTTATGGATCAATCACTACAGCAAGTCCTAATTATTGCAGTGCTGAGGTTCAGGTCTCTCATGTGCATAGCTCAATGGGATTCAGATTTTACAAGGTGCAGCATGTGCATTGATTCCATGTTGGACATGGCTATATACATCAGGCACAGATCGCCTCTGGGCAGGCAGTATGCCACTGTGTGGAGCTGCAGTTTGTTTAATCAGGCAGATTTGGGGTCTTTCCAGTTGCTGGACGTGTCTGCTAAGGTACATCCCACAAGGGGCATTGTACTCAATTGTGAGCCTGATGAAGGATGACTGAAGAGGCACGATGACCTCCCCTGATATAGATGTGATTACCTTCATGATTAGGTGGGTATATGAAATGTTTTTATAACCACTACAGCCACATGGTTGTCAAATGCGAGATTTCTATCAACTTGTGTCCCCAGGTCTCTTATTACTTCTTCTGTACGTAATGGGCTACCACCTATGTGGTAATTGGTGGCCACTTACTGTTTTTCCGAAGGGGGTGACTATACACTTTTTTGTGTTTAGCTTGATGACATGGCTATGGCACCAGTTGTCTGTTTCTATGAGGCCCTTTTCTAGGATGCTTGTGTCAGCTGGAGGGTCAGATATGGCGGCCAGTTTGTAGTCATCTGCAAACTTGTTCAGACACAGTCCTTCCATGTTGGCCTGTACCTCCGAGAATTATATACCAAACAGGGGAGTCCCAGGTTCGAGCCTTGTGGGATGCCATTTGTAGCTGGTTTGGACTCTGACATGGCTCCAGCATTTCTGACCATGTCAGTTCTGTCCTTGAGCCAGTTTGCAACCCAACTAGTGACATAGGGGTTTATATTTAAGCTGGTGAGCTTATCTATAATGCCCACATGGGGTACTGTATGGAAGGCTTTTGCAAGGTCCAGGTAGGCTGTGTGGACCACCTTCCCCTCATCAATGGCCTTGGTGACTGTTTTAAATGACTCAACCAGGTATAAGGGGCAGGATCTGCCCTTAAGAAAGCCACACTGGGTAGGGTCCAGTGTCTGTAGGTCCCCAATATCTTTATTTCTGAGGTCCATGATGATCCTTTCCATAGCTTTGCAGACCATGCTAGTCAGGATTCTTGGGTGATAGTTTGCATGATCAATTCAGGCACCCCCTTTGTGGAGAGGGACCACTGTTGCTGTACACTGCTGTTTGGGTACATATCCTGTGGTAAGGCTGAGATTGAACAGTGGTTTTATTTGGTGTTCAATTCTTCTTGGACTTCATGTTGGATGCAGCCTGGGATACCATCTGGTCCCATTGATGCTGTGTGTATTGCTTTAGGGATGCTGGCTGTTACCTGAGCATTTGCGATGTCAGGGGGCCAGCACTCTGCTGGGATAGATATTTGGCCTTTTGGTGGGGGGGGGGGGGGAGTTTGCACTGAACCTGTCAGGTCGGATGTTGGCAATGTTTGTGGGTTTGGTGTATTGTTTGTCATTTTGGACTAATTCTGAGCATATCTGGAAATTCCCACCCAGGTTCCTACCATCAGTAAAGAAAGCCTTGTGATTATCCTTAGTGTCCTGTACAATTTTTATCTCGTAGCTGGCCTTAGAGGATTTTATGTGTGGCCATAGTTATTTGTCATAATACTGATCAGTGATGCCTTCCCCTTTTGGGTTTTGCTCTATCATGTAGTAGCTTCCTCCTTCTCTTGCATGGTTTGTTAATGGCTGGGGTCCACCAGACAGGATGCCTGCCTTTGGGGAATGGGGTCTTGGTTTTATTTGGGATTGCATAGTCCATGCATTCCTGAAGGTGTTCATAGAATGCATTCATAAAGAGTTCTGAGGTCTGGGCCATATTTTCTACAGGCACAAGGGCTTTAATGGATTCCACCTCAGTTTGGAGGAGTGCATAATTTGCTTTACACATGTTTTTCACTGTGGTTTTATGGCCAGGGACTGGGATCAGGATGTGAATATCCAGTGAGATTACTGTATGGTCTGATCTTACCAGTGAGGGATACACTTCTCATCTTGGCCATAGAGTCCCCATGTTGGTGATTATCAGGTCCAGTATGTTTACCCCTCTTGTGGGAGTGGTGACAAGTTGTTCCACAGCATTTCAGTTTATGAAGTCTAGGAACCTTTGGCCTAGGATGTTGGTGCTAGAATAATGCTTCCAGTCTATGTTTGGGTAGTTGCAGTCACCCAATATAATGTTGTTTGGTGAGACCTTCATATTTTCATGTGTTCTCAAGTAGGCCAAGTGGGGTTCCTGGATTTAGGTGGGTGGTCTGTAGCAGGCTATGAACTGGGAGGCAGTTTTAGCCACTGTTACTTGCACATGGATAGTCTGTGCTGCTTCATGCTGTGGCACCAACCTGGGGGTGTGGGTATCCTTGACAATTATTGATACTCACCCTCCTTTTGTAGTTTGTTCCATGTTTTGGGGCTGTAAAGCATGGTATGAGGTGTAACCTGGTACTGCTAGGGTGCTCTTGGGAGCCTTGAACCAGGTTTCTGTTACTGCACAGATATCAACATTCTCCATGCTGAGGAGAGTTTGGACTGCATGCATCTTGCAGTTTAGACTTCTGGCATTGGGTAGCATTACTTCTAGTTTTGTATCCCTTGTGATACCTATGGAGGTGGGTTTGTGTTTTGAGCCTTACCTATTCAAGGCACTATGGGGATGACAACAGCCTTTGCCAGTATCCAAAAGACCAGGGGTGATAGGTACAAGCCATCCCTAGTGGAGCATAGTGTCTTGCTCAGCATGCCATCCCAGGCTGACAGGCATTGGATCCCCTTTGACTAACAACAATACTTAAGCCAATTGTTGTAATTGATCATCTTGTCTTCATATTGTGGCATCATGCTTGGTGAGGGTAGGATGTTACTCATGGATCATCAAGTTTGCATATACTACATGGTGTTACATTGCTTAACACATGGCAATCATGCCTCAGGTGGTGCTGCAGGGCTGCCTATGTTGGATGCACATACTACACTCCCTGTACATGTTTGAAAGCAGGTTGTGTCAACTTAGGCATCCCTTTTACTATATGTGTGAGTCAGAGAGAGGTATCATTTCCAGGATTCCTACTGAGCCAGTGTATGTGCTATGCGTTGCCTCTTTGCAAAGGCCAAGGCATACTGGGCACGCCTCCTTCTGCCTACTGGGGCAGGTTCAGGTTGTTCCTCCTCTGAGTCACGCTCTGCCTGTGATGGCCTTGGCAATGGTTTGGGGCTGTTTGGGCCGGGCCTATGCTGGTCCTGCTGCAGCTGTTTTCACAGAATCATATTATGTAGCATAGCACATACCATGACAATTTGGGTACATGTAGTTGGTGAGTACTGCAAGGCTCCACCAGATGTGTCCAGGCACCGGAACCATGACTTGAGCAGCCCAAACACACGCTCTATTACATTACATGTTTGTGCGTGTGCCTCATTATGGCATTCCTGTTCAGGTGTGTGTGTGTTTCTGATGGGTGTCATCAGCCACGGCTCCAGTGCATAGCCAGCATCCCCCAATAGGTGACCATGTGGGATGTCTCCATTGGCAAATGTCTGGTACAGCTGCGTCAGATGCCAGATATGGGAATCATGGTAGCTTCCAGGGCAGCCAGCACACACATTCATTATTATGCCCTGGGCATCACACACAACCTGGCAGTTGATGGAGGGGAAGCCCTTGCTGTTAATGTAGGCCCTACCCCGCTCACCGGCTGGTGCTTTGATGCATATAAGTGTGCAGTCTATTGCACCCACTACCTCAGGGTATTCCACTATTTGCTGGAAGAGACGCATATTGCTGGCCAATACCTCACGGGAATTGGGGAAATATACATGATTACCGACATGTGCTGACATGGCATCCAGGAACTGGTGCAGTACCCTGGATGCTGATGCCTGTGATATCCCCATCATATCACCAGTTGGTCTCTGGAAGGTACCTGTTGCTAGTATTCTTACTCCAACACATACCTTGGTTTCCACTGGGATGGGTTCCCCTCTGTTGGTTCTGTGTGTGAGGTGTGGCCTGCACAGCTCAACAATTTGCTGCAGGAGGTCTCTGTCCACTCTATAGCACTCCACTATCTCCAGCTCATGTAACCCCTGGTAGGTGACCCTGGGCCTGTACACTCTTCTCTGTCTCCTCACTGTGGGTTGTCCAGCAGCATTTGCATTGTCACCACCCTCAGCATGTTGCATATGTCACCTTATAACAGCTATGGCGGCCCCTATCATTTTTTGTCTGAGTGAAGATTTTTTTAGTTTTCACTTCTAGTAGCTTACTCCAGTGTTGCAGTGTCTCTTGAGAGACACATACTGCACTGTTGTTTGCAGAGTTTTTAGTGCTGGGCTGGGCTACTGTTCTGCCTGTGTAATTGCCTGATTCTGATTGTTTTCACCTGCTAGCTCTGCTAGTATTCCCTGCTAGCTTCCTACAATTTGTTGTGCTTCCTTTTTCCTGTCTGTTTCCTCAGGGGGGAGTGACGCGCATACAGGGGCACACACGCGCACAGCAGCTAACACACGCCTACACATGCTTAGATGGACTACAACTTGCTTATTCGGGTTAAAACGCGCGCACACCAGTGCAAATGTGCTTACAAGTCTTTAAACAGGCTTCTACATGCTTACTCCGGTGTAAACGTGCGCACTCACGCTTACACGCGCATACTCCATCTTACTCGGGCTTCCCAGCGCGCACACGCACGCATGCACGCTCGTCAAGAAACTTTGGTGTTATCCACAGTGTACACCTTCCATTTCTTGGCTTTCCCATGTCTACCTGTTGACACACCTCTTTCCATGATGTCTAACTGACAGCTTTCACATCCCACTCTGCTCCAATGAGCTTCATTTCTTTCATACATACCCCCCTGTGATGTCACCTATCTCCTACTCTGTTACTCCCCCTTATCCTACTCCTACACTCCAGGGAATGTGCTCATATGCTATTTAAAAGTGCGATTCACTATCCTAACACTCATTTACATAGGATTGCCTACTAATGCTTAGTTACATGTCTTACACTGAGCTTCCCCCCCTTAGCAACCCCTACTTGGTGGCCATGTTGTTTTCAGCCTGCTATTCCCTTACATTGTAAATTGATGGTTTGCATAAAACCCACGTTTATGGGTTTTAGATATTTTTCTGTTATTTTTTTTTTAAGCGCAGCCCGTTTGCGCAGCGCTGCGCTACATTTAAACATCGGCCATCGCCGAAAAAAAAAACATTTTTATTTTAATTTTGCATGGTGGTACATTGCCAGTGGCCACATATTTGGCCATTGGCATGCTTCCTGGAGCATATGCAACCTTTATTTGGAGCTGACAAAGCTCCATTGTGCTATTTGCAGAACAGTACTCAGTTGTCAACTGAGTACATTTCTGCAGATAACACGGCTCTTACACAGACAAGTTTGTGCTTCCTGGATCGCAAAATTACCTCATTTGCATGCCTTTCGGCTGCAAGTGAGATAATTTGCATATCCAAGCCCTGTCCGTGTAAGAGACGTTTTAGGAGCTCTCTTACACGCCCCTGCAGGCTGGTCGTGTATCGCTCGTCGGACATGATGGCTGCATGGAGTCTTACACTACTCTTAGACTCCGTGCAAGCCACCGTGAATCCGGCCCATCATCTATTTTATTAGACAATAATTTATATCTGTTGGCTTGAAGTGATGCAAATATTTTACAATATATATTTAATAAGGGAGTTTGCCTTTAAAGTGAATACAAGGTAGAATCTTCATTATATTTAAATAAGATGTTAAAATATATTTTCAAGAAGGATGAATGATATTGTCACCTTGCACACTGGTAAAGGCTTTTTCTAAATAAGTAACAGGCTGATTAAATATGTTGCAAATCTGTGCCACTATCCCATTGTTTCATGGGGATTTGTTACTTTTAATTTTAATGTGCTAATTTATTGCATAAACAACTTTAGTTTTTAAGAGGACATTGATGTTTTCATGTGTTAGTTTACTTTTACATCTGACTAAAATAGTACTCTCATCCATAACTCATTATATTCCTTACTAACATTTTCTATAATGTCTTATACAGTTAAAAAAGGTTTCAGTATTTGTTAATTCCCTATTATTCCCTGGGATCTGAATAGACTTTAATTGATTTGGCCTCCTTAAAATCATTGCTCTAGTTGCTAACCTATGTAGGTGTTGGGCTATGAGTATAGTTTCACCCATTCTAAAGGGAATGCTAATTTATGATCTGGCATTAACAGATATTTATTTAAGATCGTGAATAATCGTTTCCCATTTCTGTACTTTTAACTTGTGTGCATTTAAATCTTCCTTTATTTTATTCAAATATTTGTCCCATTCTTTTATTTTATGATACCAAGAAAAAATTACCATATAAATAAGATTTGTGAGACATAGAATATTGTCATTTTCTTCACCGTTATCATTTCATAAAGCTGTCTCTGTTTCTTTATATAAGCAATCTATCAGTTCTTTGAATATCAACATATATGAGAGGAATTTTGTTAATCTTTTCTAATTACTATTCAATCTAAATATGAAAGTATTGTGATCAAATAAAGATCAAGAAATTAGCTGACCAGAATCAATTTTGAAGCTCACCTTAAGGAAATGTAAATGCTAATGTTATATGTCTGGGTTCAAAAGCAATTGAATAGTTTGTACAATATTCAGACTCAGCAAAATCATTTAAGTCTTTTTAATTCAAAAAATTAATCTGGCTCCAAAAATGTTGTGATAGAAATTGAAACTCTGGGATCTCTTTTTTTTTTTTTTTTGCAAAATATACAATCATATACTTGAAGTTACCTCTCAAAGTCAAAATACCTTCTAAATGTCACATCCAAGTATTTTTATTTTTGTAAATTTGGCTCCAAGTCCAAAATATCTTTACTAGTGTAAGAAATATGTTATCGTTTTTCATTGTTACTATTGCAAACATTCATTTGGTGCCATGAACCAAATACATTCATAAACATTGGGCCGGATTCATGATGGCTTGCACAGAGTCTAAGAGTAGAGTAAGACTCCATGCAGCCATTATGTCCAACGAGCAATCCAGGAACAGCCTGCAGGGGCGTGCAAGAGAGCTCCTAAAACGGATCTTACACGGACAGGGCCAGGTCATGCAAATTACCTCAACTGCAGCCGAAAGGCATGCAAATGAGGTAGATTTGCGATACAGGAAAGCCGAACCTGTCCAAGTAAGAGTAGTGTTATTTGCAGAAATGTACTCAATTGACAACTGAGTTCCGTTCTGCAAATAGCAAAACTGAGCCGTGACAGTTCCAAATAAAGGTTGCATCCAGTAGAGGAAGCATGCCAACGGCCAAATATATGGCCATTGGCAATGTTTCCCGATGCAATATAAAAATAAAAATAATTAATTTTTTTTTCTCTGATTTCCGATGTTTAAGCGCAGCACAGCGCAAATGGGCTGCACTCTAAAAACCAGAAAAATAAAAATTTAAACCCACAAATGTGGATTTTATTTAAATTGTTAATTTACAATGCAAGGGAATGGCAGGCTGAAGACAACATGGCCACCGAGTAGAGGTTGCTAAGGGGGGAAGCACAGTCTAAGAGATGTAACCAAGCATTAGTAGGCAATCCTATGCAAAGGAGGGTTAGGATAGTGAATCGCAGGTTTACATAGCAAATGAGCACAGTCAGTGGAGTGTTGGAGTAGGATAAGGGGAGTAACAGAGTAGAAGATAGGTGACATCACGAGTGGGGTATGTATGAAAGAAGGGAAGCTCATTGGAGCAGAGTGGCATGTGTCAGCTGTCATTTACACATCATTGAAAGAGGTGTGTCAACAGGTAGGCTAGGTAAAGGCAAGAAATGGAAGGTGTATGCCATGAATAACACCAAGGTGTCTTGCTGAGCATGTATGCGCGTGTGTGCGTGCCTGTAAACCCAAGTAAGACAGTGTGCGTGCGTGTAAGCATGAGTGCGCGCGTATAAGCCGGAGTAAGCATGTATAAGGCAGTTTAAAGTGTTATAAGCACATTTGTGCTTGTGTGCACGCGTTTTAACCCGAATAAGCAAGTTGTAGTCCATGTAAGCATGTGTGCGCACGTGTGAGCTGCTGTGAGAATGTTTGCGCTTGTGTGCGCAGCGCTGCCCCCCCCCCCGAGGAAACAGAAAGGAAATAGGTAGCGCAAGAAA
This sequence comes from Protopterus annectens, assembly GCF_019279795.1. Classification (NCBI taxonomy): domain Eukaryota; kingdom Metazoa; phylum Chordata; order Ceratodontiformes; family Protopteridae; genus Protopterus; species Protopterus annectens. The sequence continues at coordinate 498,966,514 of NC_056739.1, forward strand.
TAGTAGGAAGCTACCAGGGAGTACTAGCAGAGCTAGCAGGTGAAAACAATCAGAATCAGGCAATTACACAGGCAGTACACTAGCCCAGCCCAGCCTAGCACTTAAAACTCTGCAAACAACAGTCCATTATGCTTCTCACAAGAGACACTGCAGTAAGCTAATAGAAGTGAAAACTGAAAAAGCTTTACTGAGACAAAGAAATGTTAGGGGCTGCCATTGCTGTTATAAGGCGACATATGCAACATGCTGAGGGTGGTGACAATGGAAATGCTGCTGGACAACCCACAGTGAGGAGACGGAGAAGAGTGTACAGGCCCAGGGTAACCTACCAGGGGCTACATGAGCTGGAGATAGTGGAGCACTATAGAGTGGGCAGAGACCTCCTGCAGCAAATTGTTGAGCTGTGCAGGCCATCCTCACAAACAGAACCAACAGAGGGGAACCCATCCCAGTGGAAATCAAGGTATGTGTTGGCCTAAGAATATTAGCAACAGGTATCTTCCAGAGACCAACTGGTGATATGATGGGGATATCACAGGCATCAGCATCCAGGGTACTGCACCAGTTCCTGGATGCCATATCAGCACATGTCGGTGATCATGTATATTTCCCCAATTCCCATGAGGTATTGACCAGCAAATAGCGGAATACCCTGAGGTAGTGGGTGCAATAGACTGCACGCACATACGCATCAAAGCACAGGCTGGCGAGTGGGGTAGGGTCTACTTCAACCGCAAGGGCTTCACCTCCATCAACTGCCAGGTTGTGTGTGATGCCCAGGGCATAATACTGAATGTGTGTGCTGGCTGCTCTGGAAGCTACCATGATTCCCATATCTGGCATCTGACGCAGCTGTACCAGACATTTGCCAATGGGGACATCCCACATGGTCACCTAGTGGGGGATGCTGGCTATGCATTGGAGCCATGGCTGATGGCACCCATCAGAAATGTACACACACCTGAACAGTAACGCCATAATTAGGCACATGCACAAACACGAAATGTAATCAAGTGTGTGTTTGGGCTGCTCAAGTCATGGTTCCGGTGCCTGGACAAATCTGGTGGAGCCTTGCAGTACTCACCAACTACATGTACCCAAATTGTCATGCTATGTGCTATGCTACATAATATGATCCTGTGAAAACAGCTGCAGCAGGACCAGCATAGGCCTGGGCCAAACAGCCCCCCACCATTGCCAAGTTCATCACAGGCAGAGTGTGACTCAGAGGAGGAACAACCTGAGCCTGCCCCAGTAGGCAGAAGGAGGTGTGCCCAGTATGCTTTGGCCTTGGCAAAGAGGCAATGCATAGCACATACACTGGCTCAGTAGGAACTCTGGAAATGATACCTCTCCCTGACTCGCACATATAGTAAAAGGGATGCCTAAGTTGACACTACCTGCTTTCAAACATGTACAGGAAGTGTAGTATGTGTATCCGACATAGGCAGCCCTGCAGCACAACCTGAGGCATGACTGCCATGTGTTAAGCAATTTAAGGCAGTGCTAAACAGCATTTACCACCATGTAGTATATGCAAACAGAATCGCACACACCAACTAGTACAACTGTGGTCAATGTCGAGTAATATTGGGCAATGTCCAGCAAAGTTGGTGAATATACAGCAATGTTGGACAAGCCTGGTCTAAGTAGGGCATAGATGTAGAAAAGCCAACATGCTCATATTTGCTTAACTGGCCCTTAAGCAGTCTGGTCTGCTCAGTATGAAAATATAAAGCAGTGATGGGCCTTGAACCCAGGATACTGTGCACTATAGGTAAAGTACTGAACCACTAAACAATGACAGCATTGCAGTGGTCAGCCACAATGAAGGAATGTTGATAAGTTTATGCAAAGTATCTCATGGAAACCCTGCAGGCACAGCATAATCCCTGTTGAGTTATGACACAAAGGTGAGTCCTGCAGTAAGAACAGAACTTGACTTCTAACACACACAGTATAAATGTTAATATTGATCATATTCACACACATCCACAAATGTAGTGTACTTCAGATTGCAACATACTGAAAGGTCACACTGGGCATGCTCACACACTTGAATAAATGAGACATATGTCAGGCAACAAAACATGGAAAGCCTGAACTGGGCATACTCACACACTTAGGCCATGTCTGAGTACAGCAGTGGGCCACACATATCTGGCAGTTGCATGTGTTAACTCAGGAACCTCTCACTATCCAGCAATCTGCCCTGTGTACACAGTTATATGACAACAGACACATATATAATATAGTGGAACCCTGTCATAATCAGATATGTTCTGCAGATACCTAAGTTGTTCATAGAAACTGGTAAAGCAAAGATGATAAAGACCTGCAAACAGTATCAGCACTAAACATTGTGCATCCCGAACATTAGCATAGGTTCAGAGGTCGATACTAGGCTATCTGCCGTAGGGCATGTACAAGCATAGCCAGAGTGTGTTTGGCATTCACAACCCTGTCAGATTACTACACTGTGCGTGTGAATAGTAGGTCACACAAGATAGCCCATGTACGTTTAGGCTAGTGTGCCTCTGTCTAGCAGGCACACAGAAGATATCCCAGGGGTAAACATACGATCACCCATACAGTCGTCAAGATGTCTCCTGTAAGTGGTCAGTGGGTGGCTCTGCCTATGTGAAACTGGGATTCCAATCTGGAGTGAGTGGAGCTTCTGGGATAAGAATCTGTCCCTCCAGCATGCCCTATTAACATCTGTGCTGTGGTATATGTCCCTGGAGTGTGTAGCTCCAAGGGAGTCAAATATCCTAAGGTGGAGCATGTCCAGTATTTCTTGGTTGGGTATATCTGTAAACAACAGGTGCACATCATATCCGAGTAGGTGGTATGCGACTGAGTAGAGCTGGAGTTACTGCATCTGAACTGTGCAGGGCATCCGTGTGAGTCCCTAGATCTGTGTGGTGAGGAACTTCTGTGGCCAGTACAGTTGCTGCAGGTGTCGGGTAAGGTACACCCCAAATGTGGCATTGTAACCAAGTCAAAGGCGACAGTACAAACAAGTCATGTCCCCAATCACCTAACAACTTCTACCGTATGTAATGGAGTACTACCAATGTGGTAATGTGTGGTCATGTTGTTATTCCCAAAGGGGATGACTATGCAACTAATGGCATTTAGCTGTAGGCCATGGCTCAGGCACCAGTCATTCATCTCTGTGAGACCCTGTTGGAGTATGCATGTGGCAGCTGGAGAGTTGATTATGGCACCCAGTTTGCTGTCAAGTGTGAACAAGGTCAGCCATATTCCCCCTATGGTAGCCTGTACATCAGACAAATATATACTGAACAAGAGGGGTCCCAGGACCGAGCCGTGTGGGATGCCATGTGTAACTGGTGTATAGTCAGACATGGCACCTGAAATTCTGACCATGTGTGTGCTATCCCTGATCCAGGTAGCAATCCATCATGTGAGATATGTGTCCATATCTATGCTGGTGAGCCTATGCATAATGGCCCAGTGGGTTATTGTGTGGAAGGGTTTTGCAAGGTTCAGGTAGGCTGCGTGTACAACTGTTCCTATGTTGATGGACCTGTTAACCATCTAAAGAATGCAAGCATGTTCAAGAGGCAAGATCTGCCCACAACAACGCTGAAATGTATAGGACACAGTGTTTGTAGTTCCCAATGTCTATGTGTAAGACTCCCATGACAATACGCACCATAGCTTCACAGAACAGGCTAGTTAGGCTTATAGGGCAATATTGTCTGTGGTCCGATGTGGCACCAACTCTGTGGAGTGGGACCACTATCGCTGTACGCCATTCCATGGGTACATATCCTGTAGTAACTCCGATATTGCACAGTGATGTAATGAGAGGGTTATGTCTGTCATGAAGCTTGTGTAAGATGCAGGCCAAGACATCATCTGGTCCCATTGATGCTGTAATGTATGCTTTGGGGAGGGCAGCACTCACCTTGTACTGTGTGATGTCAGGGAGGTTACACTCTGTTGGGATGAATAGTTGCTCCATAGGGGGGGTGGGGGGGAGACATCTGCACTGAACCTGTTTGCCAGGATGTTGGCTATGCCAGTGGGTTCAGGGTAAGTTTAGTCAGTATGCAGTAACTCACAGCATATCAGTGAGTGTCCACCCAGGTTCCTGACATAACTGAAGAAGGCCTTGTGATAGTCTTATGTGTCTGGTGCAATTGTCCATGAGAAGCAGCCCTTAGATAAGTACATGAGTGATCGTAGCTGTCTGCTAGTACAGATCACAGATGCTTTCCCCATCTGTGATTGTGCTCTATAATGTAGTAGCTTCCTCCTGACATTGTACAGCTTATTAATGGCTGGGGTCTACCAGACAGGTCCCCTGCCATTGGAGGAGTGAGTCCTGTTGTTATTTGGGATAGCACAATCCATGCAGTCCACTAGGTGTCCATAGAATGTGTATTTAAAGGATTCAGCAGTCGGAGCCGTATTTGCCACTGTCTCAGTGTCTCTGAAGGATACCACCTTGCTTTGCTGAAGTGAGATGCTGGCTCATGAGAAGTTCACCAAGATTACCCAGGATGGGTGTGTGGAGTGTATATGTATGTCCAGTGAGATATATGTATGTTCTGACCTTACCAATGAGGGGTATATCGCTGGTGTGGAACACAGAGTCCCCATGTTGATGATGATCAGGTCCAATATGTATTCCTCCTTGTGGCTGTGGTGACTGGTTGTGTAATAGCATATGAATTTACAAATTGTAGTGACAGTAGGGCGAGGGTGTTGGAGCTTGAGTAGTATCCCCAGTCAATATTTGTATATCTGAAGTCACACAATATAATGGTGTTTATGGAGACCTTCATATTCTCCACTGTTCCCAGGAAAGCCGAGTGTGGTTCCTGAGTATGGGAGGGTGGTCTGTAGCAGGCAACAAACTGAAAGGCAGTTTTGCACAATGGTAGTTGTATATGTATGGTCTGTGATGCTTAGTGCAGTGCTACTAACCTGGAGGTGTGTGTATCTGTGATGTATATGGATACTCCCCCTAGTTGTGTTGTCCGTTCCAAGTCCTGTGATCAGAAAGCATGGTATGAAACATAAGCTGGTAGTGCTGGTGTGCATATGTGAGCCTGAACTAGGCGTCTGTTAGTGTACAGATATCGCTATCCTCCATACTGACGAGAGTCCTGACTGGACGCAATATGAGGGTAACACATCTGGTGTTGAGCAGCATTACCCTTAGTGTCATTTAACCTGTAATGTCTATGGAGGTGGGTTTGTCTTTTGAGCCCTGCTCAACAAATGCACTATGGTGGTAGCAAGATCCTTAGCCAACATTTGAAGGTCCAAATGTGACAGGTACAAGCTGCCCATAGTGAAGCTATGTGGCATGTCCAGCATGTCACAACAGGCTAACAGACACTGTATCCCCTATGAATGACACCAATTAGTTAGCCAACTGTTAAACGTGATATGTTTGTCTGTATACTGTGGCATCATACTTGGTGGGTGTAAGATGCTAGACAAGGTCAGGGTCATACTGGCCTGGACTACATGATCACAGTGTTCCTCCATGTACCATGTCATGTGGTCCAGGAAGTAACGTCTGAGGTTTTACGCACCAGCATGGACAATGATGGTGCCAGTCCTGTACTTGCTTTGGAGTGACCTGACTGCATGTGTTATGTGGAAGATCCTGGCACCCGACAGACAGCACAAAGGGACTATTCCCTTGTATGGGCTGGTGAGTGGTACGTCAGTGTGTCTGACAATAAGTGTCACCTATCACAAGTGTATTAGGTGTGTTGTGTAGCCCGAAGGGCAGTGACTGTGTGGCACACTGACATTGTGAACTATGTGAGATGTGGGTGTTGTAGTGAGGTAGCAGTTGTGTGTGTGCCTGCTGTGGAGGTCTCTGCTGCTTAGGCAGAGCTCATTTACAGCATCCAAGTATGTGTATGTGTGATAATGTGGTTTGAGTGCTGTCGCCAGAGGATATGTGAGACTGATATGTGGTGTGTGTGGTTACCTTCACCACCTGATAGACTGTGCCAGTCATGGGTCGAGAGCGTTCAGCACCCTGTATGTCTCTATAGGTGCATCTCACACACATTTCTGAGTTTGTCGGGAGGAGGAGAGTGTTGTCTGTATACATGAGGCAGATGTGAGATTGTGTCTACATCACAATATTCAACAGCTGGACTGGAGAGTACACACGAAGCCGACCCCTGGACATGACGAGATATCATGATGACATACTCTGTAGCCAGATCACAAAGGAACAGTACGGTGTTAAGTGTGTGAAAGAGTATAACAGGGATTAGTGGTCAGGTTCGTTGGTGTTCTGTAAAGAGTAGCTGAGAAGGAGTCCAGACTGAATTGTTACACCTCCGATGGCTATGTCATATATAGCAATGTTCACACATATATGTCATGAGTCAGGGCCAACTGTACCTGACTGACAATGCCGACATCCTGACAGACAGGCCCATATATACATACCCACCTCACACTGATGATAGTCCATATCATCATACCAGGAGATATCACATGTAGAATGGATGAACAGCTACCCCCAATGCCAAAAGCATGGCATCAAGTGGACTACATTGATTCCCAATATGTGTCATGCATAAACTACAGAAGAAACAGATCCTGCAACTGAACAGTCAGCTGAGCCTCTCCCCCTACACAGGATGTGGAACCGTTGAATGTGTTACAGCAACATATAGCACTCCACACAAGTGTTGGTTCACAACACACCATGGGAAGTATAGTCCAGTACACCTATGAAGTCTGATCTGCAAGTCCATGGAGTCCATCATGGTTGAAGTCATAAACCGAGCTATTGGAAGCTGACATACACACAAACTTACTAACTGTGGTATGTTCATGTGCGAATCATGGTTCCCAAACATGCTAGACTGTTTGCAAGGCAGCCACCCAGGACATACATCACTGAACATAGCTACACATTTCTCACATACACTTTGAATAGCCCTTTATCAACATCCTGGACACATGTAGTACCCACAAAACCAACAAGCTATGCATAAATATGTATTGACATATGAAGGAATGTCAAGGTGTCCACAGATAGATCACGCAAGGTAAGGATTATGAGTTCCTGTTCAAGCTGTTGACACCTGATGACCCACGTGGACCATTCCTGGAATGGCATAAAACAAAGTGTACACACATTGCCATGTTCAGTCTGATGATGTTACCCTCCTAGAAATACAGCAGGAGAAAGGAAACCACCCAGTAAAGCAAATAGTGCTGCGCTAATGCGCCTCTCTAGTATCATAACATAGTTAGGTAGGGGTTTGAATCCTGCAAATGCTGACTGTGTGTGGGGGTGTGTATGTGTGCAATTGTCTTTGAAAGAAGTGTCCTTTTTAGAGACTGGGAAAACACACTAAAAGATGTACATTCCTCTTTGGAAAGACTGATGATGTCACACCCTATTAATACAGCAGGAGAAGGGAAACCACCCAGTAAAGCAAATAGCTTGGCGTGCTAATGCGTCTCTCACTAGTATCATAACATAGCTAGGTAGGGATTTGAATCCTGTAAACACTCACTGTGTGTATGTAGCGGGGGTGTGTATATGTGTGCAATTGTCTTAGAAAGTACTGCCCTTTTTGGAGACTGGGAAAACACACTAAAAGATGTACATTCCTCTTTGGAAAGACTGATGATGTCACACCCTATGAATACAGCAGGAGAAGTAAAAGCACCCAATAAAGCAAATAGCATGCCATACCAATGTGTCTCTCACTAGGATCGTAACATAGTTCGATAGGGGGTTGAATCCTGTAAATGTGGACTGTGTGTGTGCAATTGTCTTTGAAAGGAGTTCCCTTTTTAGAGAATGGGAAAACACACTAAAAAATGTACATTCCTCTTTGGAAAGACTGATGATGTCACCACCCTAGAAATACAGACAGAGAAGGAAAACCTCCCAGTAAAGCAAATAGCACACCGTGCTAATGCGTTTTTCTCCAGTATCATAACAAAGTTAGGTAGGGGTTTGAATCCTGCAAATACTGACTGTGTGTGGATGATATGTGTAATTGTCTTTGGAAGGAGTGCCCTTTTTGGAGACTGGGAAAACACACTAAAAGATGTACATTCCTCTTTGGAAAGGCTGATGATGTCACCACCCTAGAAATACAGACGGAGAGGGAAAACCACTCAGTAATGCAAATAGCGCACTGTGCTAATGCATCTCTCTCTAGTATCATAACACAGTTAAGTAGGGGTTTAAATCCTGAAAACACTGACTGTGTGGGAGAGTATGTGTGCAATTGTCTTTGAAAGAAGTGCCCTTTTTTGGAGACTGGGAAAACACACTAAAAGATGTACATTCCTCTTTGGAAAGACTGATGATGTCACCACACTAGAAATATAGACGGAGAAGGGAAACCACCCAATAAAGCAAGTAGCGTGCCGTGCTAATGTGTCTTTCTCTCTCTAGTGTCATAACGAAGGTAGGTAGGGGTTTGAATCCTGAAAACACTGACTGTGTATGTGTGCAATTGTCTTTGAAAAGAATGGCCATTTTGGAGACTGGGAAAACACACTAAACGATGTACATTCCTCCTTGGAAAGACCAATGATGTCACCATCATAGAAATACAGATAGAGAAAAGAAACCACCCAACAAAGCGAATAGCACGCTGCGCTAATGTGTCTCTCTCTGCTATTATAACATAGGTAGGTAGGGGTTTGAATCCTGCAAACGCTGACTGTGTGTCGGTGGTGGGGATGTGTGTATGTGTGCCTTTGCAAGAAGTGCCCTTTTTGAGACTGGGGAAACACACAAAAAGATGTACATTCCTTTTTGGAAAGACTGATGATGTCACCACCCTAGAAATACAGACGGAGAAGGGAAACCACCCAATAAAGCCAATAGTGCACCGTGCTAATGCATATCTCTCTCTCTAGTATCCTAACATAGGTAAGTAGGGGGTTGAATCCTGCAAATGCTGACTGTGTGTGGGTGGTGTATGTGTGTAATTGTCTTTGAAAAGAGTGCCCTTTTTGGAGACTGGGAAAACACACTAAAAGATGTACATTCCTCTTTGGAAAGACTGATGATTTCACTATCCTAGAAATACAGACAGAGAAAGAAACTCACCCAATAAAGCAAAGGCCGCACCATGCTAATGCGTGTCTCTCTTTCTCTAATATCATAACATAGCCAGGTAGGGGTTTGAATCCTACAAACGCTGACTGTGTGTGTGTCACTGTTGGTCAATGCAGTTTGAGTTTTGCTTTTACTATGGTATGATATTATGATTACAACAGTAAGTGCATTGCACAGATCAGGTATCTTCATGGCAAATATATATGTGTACATGTCCCCTCAATCAGTACATAGGTGTGAAGCCTGCATACTACATGAATACATTTGTTGCCATTGACAGGTTGTGCCGCTGCTTCTCAGATCGTAGGTCACATATGTATGTATGTGACAGGGCCGTCCACTGTTGTGATCCGTGGCCAAGATCATCTGTGCCACACACACCCATGACAGTTACTTAAGAGTAGTGTGAGTGAGGGTATATGTCAGACATGTTCATACACAACAACGACTGCCAATAATGGACAGTCTTTATAGGTGTACAACTGCCTTGTGGATATGCATCCAGGCCTCTAATGTCTCATGTGATACACCTTGGGATTCCACAATACCTATGGATATGTGGATACCAAGGGATACATGACATAACATGAGGCTGTATGTACACATTGGTACCCAACATACATGTTGAGGGCTACCACCTATGTTGTACTGATGGGATAGTAAGTATAGTACATGTGGATGACTATGCCATAGTCGGCTTACTGCTGTACAGAATGTATCAGATGACAGGTATCTGTCTGTATGATACCCTTGTGTAGGATATGCAGCCCATCCAGTGAATGGATTGTAGGCCAATGCATGCATTTCCAGAGTTGGATGGACACATCCCTAGTGTGTTTACATGAACCTAAGGGGGCTATATGCCAAATAGGTGTGGTCACAGGAATGGGTGGCGGTCATTACAACTGGTTAGTGTTATAGTGTAGTACCGGAAGGATCCAACTGTTACTGAGTTCCCTACGACTGTGTGTTATTTGTCAGGACATCATCCAATGCTTGCTTATAGTCATGCTGTTGAGGTTGTGTATACTACCAGACCGCAAATCATTGACAGATACTAACAGTATCACCCACAGCATAGTGTCAACCCATGTCATACACACATGTCTACCCATGTTAGTACATAACTGTAGTAGAATGCATACTGGCCATTGAAAGATACTATGAGATGTTAACAATGTGTACAACAGGGTATGCCACACGTCTCATGTGTCCACTATGCACGTACATGCAGTGTGCACCCACCATGTTCACAGATGTACACTTGCTAATCTGTAGTGCACACATCACACACGTACTGTCCACTCACTAACACATGCTGGCAACACATTACACGTCAGCCAAGTGGCACATGGGTGGACAATACATCCTCAGACCTAACAGTGGTGTAAACAATGCTACATTGGCAATCAGAGCTTTGATGCATAATGTCTTCTGAGATATACCTACAAGGATGCTATTACACTTTCCTGTTGACAACTTGCTAATATTGCTACACTGCTATAATGTCACCCTGTGCATCAGCACCATGTTAGCCTGTTCCTCCATCAATGTTACAGATGACAGGAGGCAACACAGGTATCATCATATGCACAAGATGTTTCATTGTTTTCCAGAGCCTGACATTGACCCATCCAATCGACATGCTTGTGTGTGTGTGTGTGTGTGTATGTGTGTGTGTGTGTGTGTGTGTGTGTGTGTGTGTGTGTGTGTGTGTGTGTGTGTGTGAGGGACAACAGTACAGCATGGGCCAATGTTAATGTAATGTGTGTGTGTGTGTGTGTGTGTGTGTGTGTGTGTGTGTGTGTGTGTATGTGTGAGCCCTACTTGTTTGGTTAATGTGTGTGCGTCTGCATGCACACAGCTCCACCATGTGGCTGCCATATACAGTAGTTTGTGGGACAGCCACAGACTGTACTTGCTATGCTGTACAGATCACTGTCTCTGGCCATGGACACAGTACCTGTGCCTGGCAGGGATGCTACGGACAGTATCGGGTGCCAACCCTGACTGGGTACTGTCCTCAGAGGCAGAGGTAGGATGACTGGACCCATATCCCTGCTGGGACTGGCCAGAACCACGTGCACATGGTCTACTGGGACGGTCAATGGACAGGCCATCCCCAGCATTGCTGGGGCTGGTACTGCCACTATGGGAGCGGCTGTGAACTGGGGTCCATCAGCAACCACTGCTAGCTGTTGCTGGCATGCATCCGCGTCGACGTCACAGCCATCCCACACGGTCCTGGCTCATGGAAGACATATTGTGGAGGGCATCTAATGTCTCCCCCCAACGTCTATCAATGACCTTGGTGTAAGTCCGGATGGCACCGGCAAGGTCACAGATGCTGTCATTGATAGCGGTGTAATGTGCCCTCTGCACCCTAAGTCCCTGCCTGGTGTACTGTTCCATACGTGCCTGAGCCTGTATTACAGCCCGGAACATACTGGACGTCGTAAGACCAGTGAGGACATGTCTGCCAGGGGCAATACGACCAGTGGTGCTCCCCCGAGAACCCCTGTAAATCCGCCTATGTGGTACCGTTCCAGGAATACGGCTATGGCTGCTGTGAGGGGAGGCAAGTGCCATGGGTACCACACTCTCCTGGTCAATGCCAACTGTATGCTATCTCTCGCCTATGGCCATTGGTGGTGAGGGATGTATTGACAGTATGAGTGTGCACATAGATGGGGTTGAACGCTGTGTACTGTTGATTGGCGGACCAACGACAGACCCTGTCAAACCTTCCTGTGCCAAAATACATGTCTCATCATCAGCACTATCCATGACAGTGGCTTCAGGTTCCCTGCTGTATTCGGCCACCCCTAACTCAGCACCTGTGAGAGGAAGACAGGAATCACACTTTATGGTCTGCACATGAACACATGCACACATGAACACATGAACACATGCACACATGCACACATGCACACATGCACGCATGCACACATGAACACATGCACACATGCACACATGAACACATGAACACATGAACACATAAACAAATGAACACATGCACACATGAACACATGTACACATGTACACATGAACACTAATAAACTCCTCACTACAGCACATACACGCACACACCAGCAATCCAACACATACTCTATAGTGGGTGAAGGTGGGTGTCAATATCACAAGGTAAACAGTCACCACACATGTGTCAGCATGCAGAATATGTGCTGCACAAGACCATACAGTGCAAGTGTAGATGCCCCAATTTAATGGCAGTATACATGGCTTTGATGCAACTGTGTAGTTGTTCAGTGATTGGTTACACCCTGGAACACAATGTGTACATGGACACAGCATTGCTGTGAAGGTATTATCAGCCCTGCAATGCCCTGTGCACCATCACTCACAAGTATACATGCCATGGCTGCATGTGTTATCTGTGTGACACATAGATATCCATGTCTGAGTACAGTGTCTGTGTCCATAGCAAATAATAGTGGGCACGGGAGTAGCACAAGCATGCTATGTACACACACGGGATGAGTGGTGCATGTTGACGTGAAGGTATCCCAATGCTCGACATGGCCAGTGTACAGTGGTTATGGTGAGTGTGGGACATATTGCAGATATGGCATGGCATGCTGCATGACTGCAACATTAAACACCACACATACCCAATGTGTGTCAAGTGACCTATACACTCACTAGCATTCCAGGACATATATGTGACACTTTGGATGGTGACTGCTGTGCATATTGTATATACTGGCATATGTAAGCACACACACAACATGCTATGCATATTGTGTATAGGTGCATATGTTTGCACACACACAACATTGAGGTGCAAAGCAATGACTGCTATGACTAGTACTGTGGTTACTGTAACTGGATGGGGTGTAGTACCCCGTGCCATCATCAACATGCATCCTGAGGTCACTCACAGCTACTAATGTGTGCAAGACCACTGCCTAGCATGCTGTACCTGAACTGCAGTGCCGTGGCTATGTTCACAATTACACAGACACCTTGTACATGGGTGTGTGAGGTGCCCAATAGGGAGCATTGCCTAACATGACTGTGTTATGTGTTGCAGAGTGTTGCACAGACCCATGATAGGCCTCTACCCCTGAGGTACATCATGTGTGTGTGCATGACATGTGGGATACTGATGTGTGACCTTACAGCGGGTGTGTGGTAATGCCAAATGTAGCATGTTTTCATGTACTGCGTATGATAAACATGTTCTGTTGTGTACAGCTGTAGCAACTATGCATATCCAAGGTGCAGTACAGTGTTGCCACAATTGTGTCTGCTGCACTGTGCATTGTATGCGAATGAGGCTGCTACTGACTTTACTGAGATGATTAATGTCTCACAGCAAACATGGACAGCATGCATTATGCGTAGGTGTGTTACGTGTACATGGCCTACACCTCACCTATGACATGCACATTTCATTACCAATATTAAACTGTTAACACACTCACCAGCATGTATCGTCTGCCCTGCTGTCACACCAGAGGGACCTACAAGAATATGACACAGTTTGTCAGTGGCTACACCTGTGGCATTGCTACCGTGAGTGTGCTAATCTACAGTGCAACAACAGTCAACAGTCACAGGTGTGGAGATACTATTCCAAATATCAGTATTGCACATGAGAGGCAGCACAACTGCTAAACACACAGTACACATCTTACACAAGCATATTCTAACAATACAGCTAACGGTAGTCTACAGCTAGGGCATATTACCTGCACGCTCCATGTCGTCCTGCTGGGTGGCTCCGGCCTCCATGATGACACATGTGTGATGCTGTTGCTGCTGTAGGCCAGGAGCCACCATGCTTAGGAGCAGCTCCTCCACTCTGGTGAGGGGGGATGTATGTGCGCACCACCACCTGTCCACCTGTGGCAAGCTGTTGTCTATGGATATCAGACGCACGCCACCGGACATGTCTAATTAAATCACTGTAGTGATGGCGTACCTGCTCATATGTCCGGTTATGCATGCCTATGTCATTTACCCGGTGAACAAGATCTTGCCACAGTGCAGTACGCTCATGCTGGTGCTGGTTGGCCCTGGAAAAAAGCAGGTTATAGTGCTGCACCAGGCTGGCCTGTATTTCCTGCTCCTCCGCAGCTGTATACACCGGATTGTGTTGATGATCCATAACCCTGGAAGACAATTAAACGATATGTGTGTGCAAGTCATGTGGCACACTTAACATTATGAAGTACAGCTATCACTTAACTGCCATATATAGCATCTGTCTATCAGAGGATATGCACGTTCAATACCACATATCAGTGCTCAGCCCGCAACTGTCTGACAGTGCCTGCCACACTCCATACAACAAACCAGTATACACCAGTACTCGGCACACTGTTTGGGATACAATGCACAACCTCGCACCAGGGGTATATATCAAGCTAATGCATGAAGAAATATGTCATCCAATGCAGTGACTATAATGTACATTTAGAGTATTAACAGTAATCCACCCTAGTCTTTGATGCCATACCCCTACCTAACATATGTGCACGGTTGTTAATATAGCTGGCATACTGCTGTAACAGAGTATACATGTTGCTAGGTACACACACATACCCTGTAACACACATGTGGTTGCGGGCATGGTACAGGCATCATTACACGCACATTAGACATACATACAACACACAAATGTATGCCAACACAGATGAGCATTACCTGTGTACCTTATAGTACTGTGTGCCCCTACTTACAGTTACCTATGCTTGAGGTATGTAATCTGTGCAGACTACAGGAAACACACAAGACAGTGTTACCAGGGAATGTGAACATACACCATACTGTGGTGTTTAGGCCTACAGCTTCAGGTAGTACAACAGTTCATATGTGAGCTGGATTCACCAGCAGTACCACTTACTGAGCATACATGTATTGCTTCAGCCTACAATGGGACACCACAGTCATACAAAAGGATCTACGTCACAACATATGCCATCCTACTATGTTTGCATCCCAATAACTGACACATCTTTCTCTGGCCTCACACCTAGGACACATACTACCATGACAGACACAACCTCACACTAAGCTATCACACCTTTACAGGCCTTGCACACAGTCAGTGTCACACTCATTCCACCTCACATAGCAGGTATTGCACTGAATACATGTGTGTGTGTGCATTGTGTCATACTTAGGTAATACGCTATTGGCCCTGAGCCTAGAGCAGCCTAGCCGTATGCTACCCTGCCCTTTGACACACATGTAATGTGATTCACTTGCTCCCATCAAACGGATATACAGAGGTGACTCCCAGGGCATATTACCTATCTCCATAACATTCATCAGGGGTATGTATGACATCTACTAATGAGGAGCCTTGTTTGTTAATGCTGGGTGGTTTAGTCCAGAGTATGGCATATTTGTGTATAGGAACCTGTACCTGCAGCATGTGCTGTTTAGTGCAGTAACAAGGATTAGGGCCCTAGGTCATGTAGCCCGGAGGGATTGTGAGGTGTTGTCATGGTAGTTGGCTGACTGCTATGGGTGTGACATACCTCTGTATGTCCAACAGTGGTAATCTCTGGGTAGGCAGTATGCAACGCACTCTAGCTGTGGTTTTGTGAGTCAGTCTGCATAGGGCATGTGTTTGAGGGCAGTATCATACTTTGTTAGGTATGTTTGTGGCCTTTCCACTTGCTGTAGTTGTCATGTAAGGTACATACCACATGGGGCATTGTGAGGAGTAGAGGGGTACACTGACCTATATTTCCCTAGATGACACACCTTTTGTGATGACACGTACCACGTAGACAGATTACAAGACTAGTGTGGCACTGTGATTATCAAAGGGGAGCCTACTGTCCACCTGTGTCCCATGTTCCCTTCTGACACCTTCAGTGTTAGGCAGGCTAACACCTATGTGGTAGTTACTGTGTAAAGTGTTTTGGAATGGGGTATGGCACTGCAGTATCAACACTGGTGTTCAGTCCATGCCTTGGTCAATAGACACCTGTTGCAGTACATATGACCCTGTGTGTGTGTCTCTCTCTCTCTCTCTCTATATATATATATATATATATATATATATATATATATATATATATATATATATATATATATGTATATACATATCTGTACATATCTATACATATCTATATATATATATATATATATATATATATATATATATATATATATATATATATATATATATATATATATATATATATATATATATATATATACATATATATCCATATATATCTATATTTATCCATATATATCCATATATATCTATATATATAGCCATATATATATCTTTATATATCTAAATATATCTATATCTATCTATAAATGTATATATGTATATATGTATATATAGATCTATATATCTATAATTCTATATATCTATAATTCTATATCTATATATATCTATATATGTATATATATATATATATATATATATATATATATATATATATATATATATATATACACACACACACACACACACATATATATATATATATATATATGTATATATATATATATATATATATATATATATATATATATATATATACACACATACATCTAAACATCCATTGCTGTACATATAGCTGCACATATAGGCACATATACTGCCCAGCTGTCATGGATAGGGATGTCAATTATGCAACCGTTGTGAGACATACGGTTATGTAATACTATTGCACAATGTTGTGCAGAATGCATTCTGCTGTTCTCAGGGCGTATAGCTGTAGCAGGCCTCACTGCCTGTAGCTCAGTCCCACAGCATTTAATCACCACATGACATATACCGGCACTGCTTGCTGTCTGCAATGCCACACACTACAACCTACATACATATGTGCACATAGCAGCCTTCAACAACATACATATGTCCAGCCTTCACTAGCAGTTGCAGTATGTCCCTTGCCCTATGCAAATGTGCATGTACATATAGATACGGTCTGCGGCCACATATGGATGGTTCACGGTATGTAGAGTACCCTTCAGACACATCATTCGGATGTCAGCAAATGCATATCTGTTACATACCTTACCTTTGTATTCCTCACCTCTGTAGGTGTTGATTGTTCTTGTATTTGATGTATTTTTTTGTTTTTTTTTTTTGTTTTTGGTTTCCTCTGTGTGTTGGTCTTTCTTTTCAGTGTCTGTCTCCTACTGCCTGTTTTTATCCATTTGTCTGTGTCTGTCTGTCTCTCTCGCTCGTGCTCTGAATCTCTCTCTCCCAGTTGGTGCAATGATATTAGTGCATGTGTGGGCAGCAGATACAGGCTGCTTTTCTAGGTATCTGCACATGTGCATGTGATGCCTCTGCACCAATTGGTACCCACCATTTAGTAATTGCATGCAGCCTGCTGTGTGGTAATTGCAGTTCTCACTATGATTTCAGGACACTGCTATAAAATGATAGGTTAGGTAGGCGTAGCCATTTTAGTTCTGCAAGGTGGGGACCATGCTTGTTTGCTGTGGACACTGTTGTGTCAGTCAGAAGGTTGGTATATATCTCATATCTGAAGCTGGGTTGTAGCCAGTGAAATGCATGTTGTACTGAAACCTGCCTGTTGCTTCTTCCAGTACACTCTTCTCAGTGTGTAGGTTTACTCACACCTCCTAATGCTAACACTGGATACATGGGAGTATGTACTTTCTTTTCCAATTAGAGAATTAACTGGCATACAACAGTAGTTATTGCAATGTATTCCTATGGCTTTCCTATTTTCCCTTTAAATTCACTCATTGTAACGCATCTTATATTTCTTTCAGCACCAAGTTATTGTATATCTGCTGTGGTGTAGTGGTACTTCATGCAGACCGTTGAGTCCGAGGTCCTGGGTTTGAGACTGACAAGGTTTTTTATTTTGCTGCTGAGCAGTACAAGGGCCTTGTCATGCAGAGTGACTAAGGCACTCTTAAGCAGTTGTAAGCGGGTTTGCGCAACGCTAAGCGATGCTAAGCTAAGCTTAGCTTATTTTATTTTAGCAATACTAAGCCAAGCTTGGCTTAGCTTATCATAGCTCAGCAATGCTAAGCTAAGCGCACACATGCGCACACTGGTACAAACCTGCTTACTGCTGTTTACAAGTGCTCACTCCCGCTAACCCCTGCGCTCATTTCTTTGACAGAAAAGTAAATGGGGAGATAGGAATGTGGTGATAAAGGGTGCACAAAGAGGGGAAGACAGTAGGGAAACCAGCTCGGGATGTACAGGATGGGTGTGGAGAGGGTCTATAGCTGCCCATTTCTTTACCAGCAACAGCTGTGCATATGCAATACATTAGGAGGGATATTTGAAACCTTCCACCCCTGAGAGAGGGGTGAGGACAACTAAGTGTGTTGTGCTACCAATTATGGATATCAGGCACATGCACTGTTTGTGAACTGCTACACTGTCATTAGTACTTTACTCACTTCTGAACAGTTTGTGGTTTGTGTTGACATTAGCACAGTCTGCTCAGGACAACTGGACACATTTCACTACTGTGTATGCCTACCTACACCCTTGGTTGTGCCTGACTACATGTGTATATAGTACCTTTGGGTAGGGGTGCAGAAGTGCAGAGTGCATTATTTATTATCGTGTGATGTTTATCTTACTGAACATGCAGAGTTGCTGTGTACCTGTAAGTCTATGAAGGCTAGTAGTCTGTCTGAGTAGCTCCCACCTGTGGACATATCCAGATGATAGACAGAGGTCAGCCTAGTATTCTTTGACTGTGTACCACAGCAGTCTTTTCAGCACCTGAACAATGGCATTGTCACAGGTGGTTGCTAGCAGTACATGGCTACATCCTTTGATATTACTGTGTTGTACTTCCACATAAGGCCATGCTTGTGGGATTCATTCTACAGTTATTTGCAGAGTGTGTAACAGCAGACACGCTGATATGCCTGTGTGTTTCTGACTCTTCCAGGCCTCAGATACTCTCATGTATATATTTGAACAGTCTCAGGGAAAGGTACATATAACTGGGATACACCTGTGATATATTTCAGACATTTTGCAGTTCAGACTTTGAGGGATTCAGAGCATATGTATTACTACACCTTTTATGACGTGCAAGCAGTGCAAGCAGTGTCTACTCTCACTTATTGACATTTGTCATTAAGTGAGATTCCACACCTTTCTGCCTACTGTTAGTACATTTCACAGGGAGTCAGAGGGCACAGCTAACATTTGTTTACAAATCAGGGTCATCACTGTAGAGCAGTCACTGTTGGGAGGTCTGGCCTGTGACCTATGCAAATATGCCAGTGTTTATCCTGCTCTGTTACTGTGTGGGGTCTGTAAGGTGCTACTGTGACCTTATTCCCTACTAGCATGGCTGATTCTATTTTCACAGTTATGTCATGCAATTCCACAACACCTGCTGGTTAAGGCACACAGAACAAGATTTGTGTTATGCCATTCCTATTTTCCCTTTACATTCACTCATGGTAATGCATGATATATTGCTTTCAGCACTAATTTATTGTATATCTGCAGTGGTGTAGTGGTACTTCATGCGGACTGGTGAGTCCAAGGTCCCGGGTTTGAGACTGACAAGGGTATTTTATTTTGCTGCTGAACAGTACAAGGGCCTTGTCATACAGAGTGACTAAGGCACTTTTAAGCAGTTGTAAGTGGGTTTGCGCAGGTTTGCGTGATGCTTAGCAATGCTTAGCTAAGCGAACACAAGCTCACACTCATGCACCCCGATGACTACTGCTTAAAAGTGCTTACTCCCGTTAACCCCCACGCTAATTTCTTTTAAAGAAAAGAAAATGGGGAGATAGGAAAGTGGTGAAAAAGGGGGCACAAAGAGGGAAAGACAGTAGGGAAACCAGCTCAGGATGTGCAGGATGGGTGTAGGGAAGGTCCATAGCTGCCCATTTCTTTACCAGCAACAGCTGTGCATATGTATGACATTTGGTGTGAAATTTGAAACTTTCCACCCCTGAGAGAGTGGTGAGGACAACAAAATATGTTGTACTGCCAATTAGAATTATCAGTTTACATGTCCAGCGGACATGTGTGCGAATTGGGCAGCTATGTATGGGGCGTAATTTTTTTGTGCAAACAGATTGCCCTTTTTTAATTTTTTTTTCAGGTGAGAGTGGAATGTGAGGTAGAGGATGTAGGTATATTTGGGGAGGTAGGTTGGGGAGGTAAACAGACAAGACAAACAAGATGCATACAAGGGCAGAGTTTGATATGTGGGGTGGGTGAACACAATTGACGGGGAAGGTTGTTTGGAAATCACAAGCCCATGAGCCATAGATGGTAACAATGGGACTGAGATCCCCACCCATGGGCATTCACCACTGCACCTTCACAGCCCCAAGGGTGGCTGTGCTGGGGGCTGTGTAGGATGGGCAGGCTCACCCGAGAGACGCGCCACTCTCGCCTCAAGCTGGCGTAGGGGATCAGCAACTGAACACTGGATCACCCTACGCACCACAGCCCGGACCCTTCAAAGGGTGACAGGTGGCCCTTCTCCACGCACACTTGCACGGGAGGCTGAGCCCTATCCCCTGCAGCACTTCCACCCGAAGGTGGTCCAGGACCAATGGAGGAGGGGAGCCCGGGCTGGGCACCGGAGCTGCTGGTGCCAGGTGCACTCGCCAACTGAGGAGGGACAGATGGGTCCGCTGAGACCGGCCTTCCCATACGTTCTGTGACTAGGTGTGTTTAATTACAACATAAACAACAGCATTCCAGATTAGTTGTAACAGCATGCAGTAATATTCCCATTAACCCAACACACCAAGGTTCCAACAGTTGAACAGCAAGCATAACACATGCATATATTGAACGACAGTGGATATTCCAACAGCATTCAGGGATGTTTGGTATTAATAGGCCACCATGAAAGTGTTGTTTGAACAGGGCACATGCATCAACATCAATGCAAATATTTATAAAACAATAGGACATATGTCCCAACAAATATTTAAGGTTACACATACCCATTGATGTGTGGAATTGCGTGATTTATGCACGTACGGTAGGGTGTAGAAAAAAACCCTCGGTTAACATCTTATAATGACCTTTTAGTCTACACTACACTCCCAGTGACTGCAAGTCTATATCCCCTACCTGTATTATTACACTTGCCACCATACATTAGGTTGTGTCATGGGTTTGGCTAGTTCAATATATGCCTGGCCTATATCTGACATACTAACTGTCCAGGATGCAGATGTTACTGCTACATATTTCTTGTTTGCATTTATATTTCTTTATCTACATATCTGTGATGTTTTCACATGACATTTTCACTTCGATTTGTACAGAACCCTGCATTTCTTAACACACACTCACATTTCTGGTGAATAATTACATGCTACATGTGTGCCAGGTTTACTTATTCATGCCAGCCAGTAACTGACTATTGTGGACTGTATATATGTTTCACAGCTACTAGCACTTCCATCACCCACTTTATATGGGACTGCATAACTCTGGGTTGCCAGCACATTTTCAAACAGTACTGTTTGTATAATGCAAGGGTACTACAACATTTCAGACTCTGTGACACACTCTGGGTTTTAGACCTTTATTAATGACATTGCACACTTTTCCACAGGCTCACTCCTTTATTTGTTTTAACGGTGTTTATGGAAGACATGTTCAAGACATATTATACCTTTATTAATAGGTTAGAACAATCTTTTTTCAGGCTCACTCACTTATGTTATATGAAAGTGCCTGCAGAGATATTATTCCAGACATATGTTACCTTTCTTAATGGATTACTACACTCTTTTTCTGCCTCTCTGACGTTTTTATCTGGCAGTACATGCAGAGGACTTATTCAGGCAATTCTATGGCTGTTTTATTGGACTACAACACATTCTTTCATGCTCTCAAAAAATATTTTATATAACAATACATGCAGAATAATCACTAACCTGCCTGGTGGCGCAACCTTAGCAGCCTATCAGCATTGGCTTGCTGATTCGTTACACGGTCACCTGCAGCTGTAAAGTAAATGAAGGGATATTGAAACATACCTATCTGTTATACATACTCCATTATCAATTCTTACATACTGCATTCCATGGCTACATACTCAGTTGTGGGGCATCCTGCATCCCACGGGCCTCCTGTATCCACTGGTTCAGGTGGTCCTGCTTTCATCTCTTCAGGTCTGCATGGTGGTGACGCACCTGCTCACCAGTCTGGGGAACGCCTGTGGCACTGGTGAGGTCATAAGCTAACCGGTTCCAAGCCTCTGCCTTGTACTCCATCCCTTGGAACTGGCCCTGCAGGAGTCTTGACTTGTGATGGTGGACAAGGAGCCAAACCATGTATTTGGACTCCTCGATGCCCCAACATTGCGCTTGAAAGCATGAACCCTCTCCTGCACCTGCCATTCTGACTGCAAATGTGAGCTACAATCAGTTATGGCGAGTATTCCCACGTATGGGGCTTAAATATGCCGCATTTCCCCGCACTTTTTTATGATTGGCCATTTTGTAAAATTCTTGGCTGACTGTAGACCTGCTTAGTAATGGTTAAACTACCATTTGTAGGTATATGAATGTTAATAGTGGCTGCTTCCCCTATGTTGTCATGGCTTAGTGGTTCTGTACTTTGATTATGATGCGCAGGGTCCTGGGTTCAAACCTTGTCATTCTTTTATTTTAATACTGTCTAGACAGGCTAGGGGGTGTGGCTGCGTTTAAGCAACTTAGCTCTACGTTGCTCCCTGGTGCCCTACGGTGCCCTGGTTGGCACGCACGTCTGCGCAAACACACTGCACTGGGTAAAGCACTTTTAAACTTTGGGCAACTCTATTGCACTGGGTAAAGCACTGTTAAACCATGAGCAACTCTGTTTAACTGGGTAAAGTGCTATTTAACTATGGGCACCTCTGTTTAGCTGGGTAAAGCGCTATTAAACTATGGGCGCCTGTGTTTAGCTGGGTAAAGTGTTATTAAACTATGGACACCTGTGTTTCGCTGTGTAAAGCATTGCTTAACAGCAGCCTATTATATATCTGGGTCCTTTAAAAATATATATTTTGTTCACTGATACATTGGTCATGTCACTGCTTTTAATAAAATTTTAATCATATATGTCTGGTATTATTTCAAATACTGATTTAAAACATAAATAAGAAGGGGAGGGGTGGGACTCGAACCATGAATGTCTCCTCTTTATGCATATACTCTACCATTATGCTATTGCAATTTGGTGCTGTTTGCATAAACATTCTTTCTTATGCTCTTCCCTGTCGGAATTGCTTACTATGGCTAAGCAATGGGCACACCCGCGCACACACGTGCAAATACGGGCAGCTATATCGTGGATTTTAAAAAATATATATATTTTACTTTTTATAACTGTGATGGGGGTTTACAGTTTCAGGGAATGTGGTGTTGGGTGCAAGTACATTTGAGCAAACTCACTCTTGTGTGTTCACATTTTGCTTTTACTACACTTGCAGGGGTGTGGACATTTAGACTGCTCGGCAGTCTGACATGCCCCCTGCTTTCATACTCCGTCCGTGTAAGAGTTACTGTTGAGGCAGCATGCCTTCATGAATATTCATGGCACGCTGACATCATACTGTTCAACTGCAGCCTCCGAGTAAGACTTATTAAGTTTTACACGGAGGATTCGTGAATCTGGGGGATTGTGTTTCTTTTTCATTTCTTTTTAAATGAGGAATTTACTAAACTATATCATCTTTATATCCAAAGTTCTTTAAGTCCTTTTGGAGTAAATATGTTTCTCATAGGTGTGTCTGATGCATTAGTTTTAAAATATTTACACACCTCCCCTCTTTTATAACCATTGTTTAAGTCAATAATTTTAGAGATAAGATACAAAATGTTTTCATTTGTTCTTCTAAAATAAATGATACAAATTATTTATAATATTTTGGAATAAGTAATACAAATTATGTATGAATTGAATTCTACAGGTTTATAATCCTTTATATGAGAAGAAACTTTGTACATAAAAGTTCTAAAAGACATTCCACAAATTAAAGCAGAAAAACTATATAATTAAATGTGAAAATAGTTCAATGACTCCATCATAGGATCCTATGGTTCCTAGTCTGAGTAGGAAAACCTAATCAAACTACTTACTAATCTAATCTCGGAATTTTCTATCAATCTAACCTATGAAAACCTAACCATTGACTCTATTACAGAGAAATAGAAAGAAAACTCAGTCAGGCAAAGATATTATACTTCTTTTTCTCATATTCCATTTTACATATCTAATCATTATGTTCAAATTAAATTCAGGTGGTTCTTAAAACAAAAAAGGATTTCTTAAAATTAAGATCTCAAGGAGAGAGTAGAAAAAAGAGAGAGAGAAAAGGAAAGAAATCTACACTTTCATTAATAACCACATCTGCCCTGTTATAAAGCATTATACTGATCTAGCACATAGGTCTGGCTCTATAGCCATGCTGAATGTTAATGAGTTAGTCAGGAGGAGAGGCATATGCTAATTAGCTATCTTCTCCACCCATAACTACCTCCAGGACATGCCGAGTGATTTAAGAAATTGCTCAGCCATGTAGATCAGCATTGCCAGCTCCATCACATTGTGGAAATATACACGGCCAAAAGGCTGTGTCCAACTATCTATCACAATTGTGGAACAGTGATCAAGGTGTAGGGAGCCACTAGACACCAGAGATTTCTCAATATGTAAATTGAGCATTGCTGCCTTTGTGATTTCAGAAAATATTTCATTCAGTCTGACAGTATGTGTATTTTCAGATTTCTATGAAGAATAATGATAACTCTTTACAGAGCACATAGGGCCTAATAAGCTAAACATAGTCTATGTATGTTAGTACGATTAATCAAACTGGTGGGTATTTCAAAAGCTAAAGCTTGATTAGATTTGTATCATGTTATGTTTAATTCTTTCAAAAATACAGTGCTTGAATTCACAGACCAATTGTTGATTCAGAACTCTGACAACTAGATATTTTATGCTGTACAGTATTACTTTCCAGTGTCCCCTTCTAATACCAGCAACCTCATTGCATCTGGTAATAAACTTGTGTGCAATGATGCCTTACAAATAAAACCTCTTTGTCCAGCCTATAGCAAGATTACACAGCTGTACCTAGTTACAAAAAGAACTACCTCCTCCTTCCTTGGATGCTGACAAAGCTAATCTTTGTAAGCAAATATATTAAAATGTACAACATAAACAGTCATATATTTAGCTCTGAAATTTCTAGCAACATACCTGTGCATCCTGCTTAGAAGTGGTTCAACTACAACACTTACATACTCTGTGTGAGCTGCATTTTCATTTCTCCTGCGTGCACTGTATTATGTATGATACCATTCAATGGTCAGCATAAATATTTTATAAAAACAGAAATATTTGTGCTACAGGTCTAGTTTCTGTTTCTAAACACTGCTGTGATACAAACTTCTTGTAACTTGCATTAGCTATTCATTTGCCAGTTTTTTTCTCGCAGTATTCTAACCAGGGACAGGATCATCTGTTCTGTATGAAATATTGTACACTGTACCATCCAGTCAGCATCAGCACTCATCATTATCCTCTCATGCTCTTGTCTGTCTAGAATCTTTATATAAGTTGTACTGCTCTAGATGTCTGTTTCTGACTTTTCTAATAAAAACAGACTACCATAATGAGTGAGTAAAAAAAAGGCTACCAAACTGACTGAGTAAAAAAACAGATTACCAAAGTGACTGAGTAAAAAAAAAAATAAATAAAGAAAGTCCCACTACACTGTATCCAGAGGATCACTTTCAGCATGCTAAACTATGAAGCACAATAGAGGATCATTCACAGCCCACTCAGAACAATTTTTACAACAGCAGTACCTCTGTGTAACAACTACATTTAGTCATCATCCTTCGTGTACCACAAGTTTCACTGTGAAATCTGGGCCCCTCTAAGTTAGATGCCCTTTGCCTGTGGACACATTCATTTCCACCTGCTATCTCTTACAGACTGTATCTTATATACATTACCCCACATTGGCCATTTCTTTTAAGCACTGCACAGTGGGCCTATGGGAGACTTTAGAAAATGTTGTGGTCTGTCTTTCATGGTATGAGGAAGCATGGAGGGTTCTTTTCTCCCACCAACCTTATCAATCCACCTTCACTAAGCTGGAGTGCATTATATATTGCCTTAGGCCACTTCTATTAGTTGAACAGCCAATCAGAAACTATCACATAATGAGGAAGAAACCCATGATGGCCACCAGTAGCAGGTCCCTTCAGAAGTTCTGCAAATATTAAAGCTTGACAGGAAACTTTGAGACAGCTTTAATAAATAAGAATCTACATCATTCTAAGGACTCTGTAGTCCTACATTCTTGTCACAAGTGAAGTTTTGTAGCACTCTGCCTAATTTTTTTATCTTTCCTTTCACCTCTAAGTGGATCAACATCAATTCACTCAAGACCTCTCACATAATCTAGCTGTCAAAAAAAATCTTCAGCAAGCTGTTACCTCTTTGCAAGAGATATTTTTGAAAATGGACACATTTCTAAATGAAAACTGTGACAGAGAGCCATAACTCCTAAAAATCATGATACATAGCAAATAATTCACATAAGAAATATGGAGAGATCACTATCTGACACTGACTGCAGATCAAAGGAATAGGAGGCACTGACTGAGTTCCTCCTAAAACAATACATGGATTTGGTATACATTAGATGCTTTGGAAAACAGGAAAAGGACAAATAATTTGAGAATTTATAGAGTACCTAAGATAACTAATGGCAACAATATGATAAACTTCTTAAACACTTGGCTACCTAAATCTGTAAATGTGCAGGAGGATCTTTCTTTCTTTTGGAATAAACAGATCTCACAGAGCTCTTTTGAAACCCTGCACCAAGTAAAGTTCTTCTCCTAGTTCCATAATTGTAAAATATTTCCCAGGAATTCATTAAAAAGTCTAGTGTGAGTTATGCAAGGCCCTGCTCCCAAGACATGGTATTTTGCGATTTGGAAACATGCTAGCCACATTACTACTGTGGCATGAAGATCGTTGCTGATCTGCATGTTGCTGTAATAAACTGCTGCTCATATAAGCACTAGCATACCCCCCCCCCCAAAGTCACTTTCCCATACACACAAGTACACATTCAAGCACACACACACACACACACACACACACACACACACACACACACACACACACACACACACACACACACACATGCACACCAAAGTCCCAGTACATGACTCCAAAGATCTGTTTACCCTCCCATGTTTCCCCCCACCTCTAAACACCATAATAGTTTAAATGCCATTGTGGCACACTTGTATTTGCCCTGGTGGCTAGTGTGTCCCCTATCCTCACTCTCTCCACCCCTATCTCCATAGTGCTGTACATGCCATTATGGCACTGAAAGGTAGCATAATCCCCGATGTCTTGTGTTTCCCTCCCACCCCACCCCACCCCTGATCTCCATATTGATCTCTGTGCCATTATGGAACTTAACTGTTGAGATGTTCCTGGTATCAAATAAGAATCATTGTTTGAAACTGCGAACACCAAAACACCACTGCACAGTACCAGGTACCACTCTTTATTCCACAGTTGTTAGTGCTTTCCTCAACAAGAATTCTTCAGACAAAATGAAAATTTAAAACACTTCCTTAAAATACTCTCTGCATGTCATCTGAACACCATCACATGACAAAAACTCCTGCTTTTGACTTTTATTTAAAAAAACACACACACAGTTCAACAACTAAAATAAAATTCATCTGTTATATGCTTTCCTTTTTAAAACACTACTAATGCTAATCATATCATTAAGACCAGGTTGTACTGTGGCATTCAACAAATGTTCCTGGTATCCAATGGCACCCCCCATCCTCCATCCCTGTACTGATGTTGGTGCCATTATGGTATTTAACTGAATGGCAGGTTTAAGTATGCTCTGTTTCTTATGATGCATTTCGACAATGCACATTTTTCAGATATGAAAATACCACACCACTGGTTTGTTGTATGACAGTGAAGAATTTCAAGCCAAACTTCACAAAAACATAGGCTATGTGTACTCATCATAATGCCGAATCTGTGAGTACAGATCCAAATGCAAGAGTAAGTAGAAATGGCAGAACTGTTCAGAACACCAAATTTTCCCAGGCTGTTAACCTCACACACAAACCCCCCAAAGTCTATCACTTTAGCATGTCAGTATTCTGGTCCAAGAAGAAGACAATAAAGATAATGAAGGGATGGGGCTGGATGGTAACTTTTTTCACTGATCCACTGCTAAGGTGAGTACTTTTCCTGGTGTTATAGACCTCCTGTTTTAGGAAAAGTATGATGGAGTATGCAACTCAAACCTTCTGGTTGGTTGTCCAATGGAAACATTCCTTTAATAATGGTAACTATGAAGAAAATAAAAACACTGTCATCTGTGTTAGCATGCCTGGCAGGAGATTTGTATATATTCTCAGATTAACTTGTATGCCAGCACATATAATTGTGAAAATGTAAATAAGTTTTTGAAATGTTGAGTATTTCCCTGTTTGTACAAGGTGTTTGAGAAATATGTCAGTGTCTTGATACATTTCTAATTGCACGTTTGCTTTGCACATGTTTGTGAGGGAGATTCTAAAGTACAAACTGCCTGTGGAGAATCATCTGATCAGTAGATGATATCATTGGAATGTTCTTGGTTGCTATGTGATTATTTGAACAGCTAATTGACAGGAAAAAGAACTTTTTCAAAAAGCTGACTGTTATTTTTTTTTTAAATAAGACAGTTGAGACTGTTAACCTGGACTATAAAAGAGACTGCTGAAGTCAGTGCTGTGCAGTTTGTGAAGAGCAGGAGTTAATGAAGAGTTGCAGTCAGTGGATACCCAGGAAAAAGGATTCACCAAAAACTGTAAGCCTGCCTTTGCTTTGCTGTTATGTTTTAGATTAGATCAGGGACACTATTCTCTAGTTAGACTAGGAAAGCTTAGTTATTTAGATAGAGTTTTTCTAAGCTAATGGACTACTATACTACCGTTTAATTTTATATTTCTGGTGATTGAATTCTGGTGTTTATTAAAAATTTATAATTTACATTCTTGTAATCATTTTACTTATTATTAAATGTTTTTCATTACTTTACATTGTGACTGTACAGTCAGTCTTTTCTTTAGAGATTGGAAAGTGTTTATAGCTGTTTGATACTCCTCAGGTCACCTTAAATGCCTGGCTGCTTCTGGTCATAGCTATCATTTATTTTGATATTTAATTTTTAATAATTGGTCACTCTTTGAAGGGCATGCAGACCTGTCTGACTCTGATGGCAGCATTTACCATTTTTATTGGGAAGGTGACATTGCTGGAAACCTGTGTCAGGCTTCCCATAAGTGTTTGAGTGTGTGCAATTTGAATTTATTTTGAGTGTGAGTGAGTCAGAGATCTTAAACTGGAACACATTGCTATGAAGTGTATAATAAGGGATTACATTTGGGGTGGACAGAGGTATATAGTCCAGTCCCAAGAAACAGAGCATGTTCCTGTTGTGCTAAGGGAAATTGTGGAATTTTACTCTTGTGTGCTCCGTGCTCTGGTGTTTTCCATGATGCTCCCACACTGGAGTCAGTAGTGAGGATTGAGGCTCCTTAATTACTGACCCTGGTTTTAAGTGGGGGACATCACATTATTGTTGGTAGTCTGGTGGAATATTGGCCAGACTTCACAGTGACCACGGAGGATGACTTTATCTTTAGGAAGACCATAGTCTAGAGGGTATATCCATTTTGTAATGTTCTGCAAACGTGCTCTGAGATGACCAAGAAGCAGTTGCAGAAAAGTCTTCTAGAAAAATTATTGAAAAAGATCATGGTGGCTGAGGTAGATATGGTACTTAGGATAGGTTTGCATAGCTGTCTGATATAAGAAAACACAATGCCATTGGAAAGTTACTTGGAGAAGCATTGTTTAGTAAATGTTTTGTCACCTTCCTTACTGAAAAAAGGTGCATATGTATGCATCTATGCAGAACAGATGAAACTTCCTCTGGTTTGACCATTGTGAGAACAAAATAATCAAATGAAAATACTGATAGAAATTAGTGGGCATGAAAATGAGTTGGTAGAAAGTTACTATTTCTCTTTATAAAAGCTAGCAATGATAAGACCACAGAGAAGACATGTAGGTCAGAAATTCCCCTGACATTGCTATCTGTCTCTGTAAGCAATGTTGTTCAACACAAGAACTTTGTACTGCAGAAGTAGTCATCTCAAAGAGGGTATGGGATAGCATACTCCTCCAGCATAAAATACATATCCTAAAGGGATAATCCCTATTCCGAGACTAAATAAGGCAGGGGCCATGGATTAAGGTCTTTTACAGCTTAAGAATCACTCATCATTATCTATGCCTTCATCAGTCTCAGAATCCTGAGGCATAGACCAGCCTAAGGAGAATCTGTTGATCAAATGTGATGAACTTTGTAGTTAAAATACTTGTCATTTTGTCCAGAGGTAAAAATGATCAGCATGTCTTCATAGTTAGGAAACAACATGCAGAAGTGGAGATCTGTGCTAGAGTTATATGAGACTTGTAACATTTACAGTAATCTCCAAAGAATAAAATGTGGAGCTGACACAGCCTGCACTGGATGACACTATGTCTGCTGTCATCTAAAAAGAGAAACAAGCTTATTCCTTACGAATTTATGTGGAAGGTTAATATACTTTTACTAAATATTTTTTTATTATTTCAAATAAGATGTCTTAAGAAACATTACATGAAATAAAGATAAATAACATATTTACAATTCTAAAACATTACTAACTTCAAACCATTATATAACTATTTACACTGGTGTCTATGCAAATAACATCGAAATTCTATATTATATAGAGGTAGAATTATGATATATCTTCATCGATCTTACTATTACTCTTGGATGAACATACTAGAAATACTCAAAAAGAAGGTTGATATATTTGAACACTCTTAAATGGGAGGTCTAAACTGGTAATGCTTATTCCCACCTAAAAGTGCAAAAATGTTGTTTAGTAAATTCAGTTTGCTCTATGGAGTAAGAAGGGATTAATTAAAAGATCATTATACAAAAGAATTGCTTAAGGATAAAGGTACCTAGACCACTCACTTTTATATCTGCCTGATGTCTATCATGTTTTACTGGATCTAAAAGGAGTATGGAATGATATTCTAATTTTCTGTGGTCTTTTGAGACCATCAGAATGGTGCCTTGGCTGAGAAAATTCTAGACCTCCTGCTTGCCATAACATTTTGTCAAAGTGTAAAATATGTCAATGTCAAAGGCAGCCTGACTGTCATAGTTTTTATAACAAAATGTAATATTTTAGAATGGTATGCATTGGGTAGATGGTGGGGGAGAATTTGTATGACTACCTTTAGTCATTTTTTTTTTGGTTTTGGTTATAGTTTTTGTTTTATATTTGTTATACCTTTAGTCATCACTTCTGTTACTGAGCTAGTCAGGAGAAAAAAAAACATCTAGGGAGGTGGCTGGGATGGGAGTTAGGGTTGACCACCCTAGTGTTGTCTATGGTTTGCTTCAAGCACTTAGAAATATTTGCCTCTGCACTAGTGCTGTTGGTGGGAGGCAGTTTAAGTGGGCTGCAGACTCCCAGCAAGTTTTTGCTCTTGTAGCTGCGGGTTTTAGCAGAACCACCTGCATCCTGGAAGATGTAGTTCTATATCTTTTCCTTCACTGATTTCAGGGAGCTGATCATTTGGGGATAGACAGCAGCAAAAAGGACGATGACATAAAGAATACCTGACATCTTTTGTGAATGGTGTAGGATGGAAACAAGAGTGCCAGGCTGAGGTGATACTCAATCATGCTATTATTACAGAGCCACTCACTGCCTTATATGTGTCATCAGAATGTAGAAACCATGCAAACTTGGACCTTAACCTACTGTTAAGGTAAGTGTCAGAGATCTCCATGGAATGTCACATTTTATCTAAACGGTATTGACTGAAAGTACAGTATTTGACAAGGTTATTTAAATTCCATTAAGTCTACAGTGACAAGGCACAAACATGTTCTGGTTTACTCAGCACTTGTAGCTCCTAGTATATGGAGAATAGCCAGAAAAGGATTGTGATTCCTCTTTGACTGCTAAGACAGTGACATCAGATTTGGGCAACTATGAAACATTCTTCCTATCAAAGCCCCAGTGTTAAGAAATTCTCATGCCGGCTAACTCTGTCCTGGAGTGTGACTTCCAAGTGTGAGACCACTAAGGAAGACTGGCTTGCTATCATGCAGTGCTTCTGGAGTCTTGTGTGACAGTGATGCTGAGTTGGTGGTCTGCTTACCTGTCACCATCGATTATTTTGGGAGCAG
Source organism: Protopterus annectens (assembly GCF_019279795.1). NCBI lineage: Eukaryota > Metazoa > Chordata > Ceratodontiformes > Protopteridae > Protopterus > Protopterus annectens. The sequence continues at coordinate 498,998,935 of NC_056739.1, forward strand.
AGTTAAAGTAGGGTCAGTGGGGGAGAAGAAAGGGGGTCCTGTATTTGGTCTGTGCCCTCTGAAATCCATCTGCAATGCAAAATCTTGAGATATCTGTCCTTTAAAAGCTTGCTGGGTCTTCTTTGTTACTGTAAAGAACTGAGGGAAAGAACATATGAGAAAAAGGGTAGCTGTTTGATAGGTTTGTAGTCAGAATGCCAATTAGTGAAATGTGGAGACTAAATGGCTGAAAATCCAGACTTATATAAACTAAGTCTGAGATTGCCATTTCTTGGAATATTCCATTTTTCTCTTAGGCTTGGCAGTTTTGGAATTGGCATACATCTTGGGGGCGGTGTTGGAGCCTTGCCCCCTTACAAAAAAGAAAGAAGTTAAACGGAGAAGAACAATGTTCAATATTTGCTTTTCTCCTGCATTTTTGGTCTTTTTTTGGCATGTCGGTACTTGTCATTGCGAGTCTCGACATTTCAGTGGGGAACCAAGAAAAAGACAACTATTGAAAATGTGCAGAGCAGGACCAACCTGAAAGAATACCTGCTCCATGTAAAACTGAAACTGAAATGATGTAAAGGAGGGAGCTACACCTGTCTGTTAAAGAAAGGTTATGGAAGAAGTGGAAATGCGGCAGGGTGTATGCCTATGGAATAGGTGCTCAGTCATCTTATACCAGCTGAAGCAACATCAGATAAATGAACATCTAATTGCTTGCTCTACTGACAAGGTTAATGCCAGATAAACTGACACTTTTGCACTTGGACAGGCAACGGACTGACATCTGTGGAAATATCATCAGGAGCAGATGCTTGCTGCAGTAACTACAGAAGAGCAGGTGGCAGTGACCGTCACTAGTGGAGCTGACATCTTTTGCAGATAGATGTCTAACAGATAAACATCAGAGGTAGATGTTGGTAGCTGACAATGCTAAAAGGAGAGGTCCCCCTATGGCAAATGTCAGGGGATGGATATCTATAAAGTGACTTCAGATAAGACAGATCTGGGGACTGATGACCAACTGGTATCAGTTTCTAAAATGTAGACATGAATTCACTGAATTACCTTACAAACCAGGAGAGCTCATGCTTGCTAGAAAGCACCTCTTCAGTTTTAGGAGAAGGTACAAGGACAGCATCAGGGAATTTAGTCTGACTTGTGCCACATTCTTCTGAGCAATTTAAGATACTCAAGTCAAGTTACATGGAGGCCTATGATACTGTATCCCTCAGACTTCTCACATTTACTTTGAAAAAGTTTCATCTGCAGACTTAAAAGATGAGGCTGAAAAATCCTGGACCAACAAAACAAACAAACAAACAAACAAAACAAAAAGAAAGAATTTGTAGGGCTCCCAGGGATTGTCTTTAGTAGTTAAGCAAGTCATAAGAGTTAATGGGAAAACTCTAAAGATTGCATTGACTAAGGGAATTAATATATGTAACTATTTCTATACCTATCTGTCTATACACACACACACACACACACACACACACACACACACACACACACACACACACACACACACACACACACACACACACACACACACACAAATATAGTTAGTATGTAGAAAAGCTAAAGAGAGAAAAATGACCATAAAAGGTATAAAAATTAGATACAAGAGGAAGAAATTACCTCAGAAAAAGATAGCACTGCTATGCATGGCTATTAAGACACTGTATGCTTCCCTGAGGTACTGGATGCTACAGATCACGCATATGCATCAGTAAAAGCCCCACCTTGTCTCACAGAGGTATGTGAACAGAAATGGCTACAATTTTATAAGCTGCAAGGTAGTATGCAGTGCACAGGGGTCATTACTAATGTGTGAGAACAGCACCCAGGTAGTGCATATGGGTCATTACTAATGTGTTGGAACAGCACCCAGCTAGTGCACAGGGGTCATTATTAATGTGTGAGAACAGCACCCAGGTAGTATCAGTGATTTCCACAACTGACAGACCTCACCTATACTGTGACTTCCAGCAAGATGATGTCTCACAGGGTTAGTTTTTATTTTTGTCTTATTTATTTTACTTTGCTTTTATTTGCTGTGTTTGTCCGAATGGGTTTAGTCAAAAAAAACTTTTGAGTAGAGGCCTGTGGAGCAAACATTAAGCAATAAATAAATAAATAAATATATATATATATATATATATATATATATATATATATATATATATATATATATACCTGCGGTGCTATCCGGTTCGATTCTCAGGTAGAGCGTCTTCTGCGTGGAGACATGCGTGAATGGGTGTACCGTTATTGAAGGTTGTGCATCAAGGCTGGTAACTCGGCATGTAAAAATCAATTACCAATCATTAGCGGATCAGAGTTCCACTGTGGCGACCCCTAACCGGGAAAAGCCAAAAGACACAACAACATACATATATAGCTAACATAAGGTTGTATTAGAAGTATAGAGGTGGGGGTGGGCAATTTCACAAAACTATGTATTTGGCTGGGAGATGCTAGTAAAACCATTTAGATGTTGGTGAAGACTGGTTGTGGGCCATACGATTCTGAATGAACAGAAATGGTTTGATGCTATGGCAAGCTGAAGGTAAGAGTTGCATTTATAGGTTCATAGGCAAGTACTAGGCTAGCTGCCCTTGTGGGCCATTTTAAGCCTAGAACGTTTCTCTTTTTGTGCTCAAAATAACCTATTCCATTTGGTTATAGATTGGCATTACCCATTCCATGGTCGATAATTATATATTACCCCTAATTAGAATAAATGGGATCTTACCATAGATAATTTGATGGGACCCATGCATGGGATAAAGCATTTAGGAGCTGCCTCTGCCCATTAGTAGTACAGATGGCAATCCTGGGTAAATTTTCTGTTTCAAATTCATAGATCTAAGCTGCAGCTGAATATGGACAGGGATGAACTTTGTCTTATGTGGATAGGGAGTCTGTTCCAGAGCAGCGGTATCCTCTACAAGATGTACTTGTCTCTCCAAACTGTTCTGTTCATATTGAAGAAGAGGTTTAGTTTCCCTAGACTGAGTATTTATGATGACATTTTACTTGATGATGTGGAGTAAATCCAATGGGTTGGTTGATGCCTTGTATGCCAGACAGAGGTCACCTCTTAGCAGTCTGTAGGATACAGAGTACAGTGACAGGACTTTGCGCCTGTCCATTTAGGGCATATTGTTTAGGCCTTGTATCCTTTTAGTAAAGTATTTCTGTGGGCATTCCAGTTATTACATATGTCTGGACAGATACGTACCAAAGGGGGCATTATATTCAATGATTGGCCTAATGAGGGCTGAGTAAAAGGGGAGAATGACATCCCTTGATCCATACACTATTTCTTTGTTTATAAGCTGTGCAGTGCATTAGGACTTTCTTACAACAATGAACATACATTGGCCAAATGTTAGGTCACTCTCCTCATAAGTTCCCAAATTTTGAACAAGTGGGTCAACTGTTAGGGGCGTATTATTACTGTGATAGTTCCCAGGGGTAGATAACCTCCCAAAGTATGCAATAATGCATTTTTTAGCATTTGGTTTCAGTCTGTAATATTGACACCAGCTATTTATTTGGGACAAACCTTCCTGCAGGATGGCTAACTCAACTGGGGATTCAATGACTGCCCCTAGCTTGCAGTCATCTGCAAACCTAAGTCAGCCATAGCCCTTTGGTATTGAATTTTAATTCAGAAAAGTAGATGCCAAATAGGAAAGGTCCCAGCACAGGACCCGGGAGGACTCCAGTGATGACTGGCCTCTTTGTGGAGGTAACTTACCCCATTTTGATTATCTGCAGCTTATCTGTGAACCAGTTTGGCAATCCAATGGGTGGCATAGGGGGGCTATTCTTAGTTTATTTAGCTTTTGTACTATGCCTGAGTGGGGAATTGTGTCAAAAGCTTTGGCCAGGTCGAGCTATGTGGTTTGTGCTGTTTTTGCCTTCATCCAATGCTTTGGTGACCTTTTCAAAAATCCACCAAGTTGAGTAAGTATGACCTGCCCCTTAATAAATCCAAACTGAGATGGGTTCAATGTTTGGATGTCCCTATGTCCTGACTGATTATTTCCATGATAAGTCGTTCCATGGCTTTGTGCAAGAGTCTTGTCAGACTAATGAGTCTGTAACTGCTTGGAACTGTGGGAGGTCCTGTCTTATGCAGAAGAATGACTATAGCTGTACTCCATTCACTTGGTACAAAACTTGTATGGATGCGGAGACTGAACAGTGTTGTTAGGGGTGTGGCTAAACATTATTTTTGCTACTTAAGGTAAGATGCATCAAAGGATATTGTCAGGATCATCCTTCCATGCAGTATTTTTAGCTTTTGATAGCACTTTTAAATCTGTGTGATAGCTGGAGGCAAGCAAGTTTCAGGTTTATCTTGAGGGACAGACAGAAGTGGGAGAAGGATAAAATTAGCCCTAAATGTATGGGCCAGTAGATTTGCTATGTCTTTAGTAGGTGACATTCTTCACAATCAGCTCAGTGCATTGTTGCATTGTACTTTTAAGATTGCAAACATAACTAAAAATGTCTTGTAATTGTCTTTGGCTTGGGTAGCTGTTTTAGTCTCAAACTTAGCTTTCGTGGATTTTATTAATTTCCTGAGCTGTTTCTTTATTTTATTGACAAGGGCTTTAACATTCTGGGAAATACTCTTCTTACTTTTGTTCAAAATTATTTTCCTTTTATTATCAAGTTTGATGATATCATGGTTCCAACATCTGGGCTTGTTTCTGTGGTTTGTTTTGAACCTGCTCCTATATGTTTACATGCTGTTATAGTGTGGTGGTGTACATTTGTGATTATTCAGTGCCGTCAACTGGGTTTGGTGGGGATTTGAACTTTGCCAATGTATTATTTAGGAGTAGGTAGTTTGTCTTAAATAAATTTCTAAAAGTACCCTGGGTGGAAGAGATTTCTAGTTTCAGTTTTATTTCAAGGCAGGCTGCTTTATGGTCAGACCTACCAACTGATGAAGATAAGCAAGGGATGGTGCAAGATGCTTCCACATTAGTAAGGACAACATCTAAGAGCTATTCCCCTTAGTGGGTATTCTGGTTAATTTTTCAAGGGCATTTGTATTGAAAAAGTCCAGGAATGTCTGTGCTTGTGTACCAGTGGTGGTGGTGTAGGTTTCCCAGTCCATAGCTGGATAGTTTAGATCATCTAGGAAAATCATATTAGGTTTAATACTGAGTGATTCTAGTTCCTGCAGGTAGGTGTTGTGGCTTTCATTTATCATAGAGGGAGTTCTATGGCTAGCTAATGTATAATATGGGACCTTTCTGATGGCTATTTGGACATGAAGAAGCTCTAGTGCATCATTCTGCATTACCAGCCTTGATGTGAGTCTCTTATGGATGTACATTGAGACACCTCAACCTTCTTTCCCCCTCCTGATGAGCAGCTGGTCTAAACATATGGAGACCATTACAGCCCTTCACAGCCTGAGTGCTCTCCATTATTTTAAATCATGTACTGTGGAGATCTACAACAGCAGATCCGTTGATTTGACAGGTGAAGTTTTAGTTGTGTTTTAATGAGGTTTAATTTTGAATGGATTTCAGTGGTAGTGGGATATGGTTTCATAGCTTAGATACACTATTTGAATACAGAGAGTCACCTTCAGGCTTCTATTACAGAAAGCAATCATGTTTTCTTTCATTTACTAATGCAGACACCATGAAGTAAGGGATATGAATTAAGTGGCTTACACAGAGTAATATAACTGTCAAGTAAAAGGACAGTGGCCACTCTGGAAAGTGATCTTTAGAGTGCAAAGACTTCTCTTTTGGGGGGGGGGGGACTATCACAGCCATATTTCTTCAGCTTCATCATCACTAGCTATGATATATGAGCCATCTGCAGACGTGGAGTGCTGTAGGTGAATTGTACAGTGTGCTTGGAGGAATGTCACAGCCACCTTCCAGTACAAGGCAGGCAGTCTCTGACTAGTTAAAGTTAATATATAGCAAGGCTTACATTGCACAGTGACAATAATCTCAGTGAAAAACTGTATAAATAATGACAATAATGTTAGTGAAAAAGTTCGGGGAGGTGTACCTTGTGGCAGAGCTCCTGCTATAGAAGGGACAGGGACTGATGTAATGTCGACAGGTTATTGCACAATGACAATAATTTCAGTAAAAAATTTTGCAAGTGTGCCTTAAGGCAGAGAGATCTCTCGGTGCTGTAGGCACTCGGACTGATGTAATACCCACAGGCTATTGTATAGTGACAATAATCTCAGTGAAAAACTTTGCAGATGTGCACCTTATGGTACAGCTCCTGCTATTGATGAGATAGGAACAGATGTAATGTCAACAGGTTACTGCACAATGGCAATAATCTCAGTGATAATCTTTGCAGAGGTATGCCTTGTGGAAGAGCTCCTGCTATTGTTGGGACAGGGTCAGATGTGCTATAGGGATAGATGTACTATGTGCTATGTTACATAATACGATACTGAGGAAGCAAGTTGTCCAACTCCACGTTAAAGTTGCGGTAGGACCAGATCCACATACTACAGGCATCAAAGCCACAGTGACATTTTCTGTAGAGGACAGTGAGGTGAAACACAATGATACATATGCAAGAGGAGTTTCCTAGATGACGGTAAGTATAACACACTGTGGAGCAAGTGAAGTGGTGACATTTAGTCCAGACTATGGACTATGACAAGCACAAAGTGACAATACAGCACCACAAAGAACAAACATGATGCTTACAGTGTTAATGGCATATTAAATTGGGTGATACATGATTGGATCACACTGCATCAGACATACCACTTTTATTATACAGAACTTGAGGGTGTAGTGTTACAGTCATCTTCATGAGCACAGCTGGCAAGGAATGCAATGAAATATGGCTGACAAGAATTACTGTTGAAGAATCATGTCAAAGAAGGTTAAGAAAGGAGTCTCATGGTGGAAAAACAGACTCTGTATCAGAAAGCACATACTCTTGTGATAGGGACAGGATACTGCTACATGATCATGATCTGGTATCAGTCTGCTGGTGTTGTGTAACAGGACTCAGGCCTTCCCATGGTAGGGATGATGTGGTATTGCTGGGACATAACCAGGATGGTGGCTGCTGGTGAAAGATCTTGCCAGTAGAAATTTTTTTTTTCTCTGTCACCCATTATGAGAGCTGGCAGAGTATTGCACCCTTTCTGACTTTGGTGCTGAGTGTGGAAACTGAAAGTGTACATACTTAGCCATCTTTGGTACATCTCCTACCCTGACCATGAGCAGCAGCGATGTTGGCATTTTCAATACTTGGCAGAGAAGAGCCAATGGGGGAGATGCGTGCCACTGTAGCCATTATTAAACTGTTTATTGTACAATCTCTGTACTCCATATCAACATATACTTACTGATAATAGTGTGTGCCATCCTTTCAAATGCCACTCAACACATCAGTCAGCTCTGCACTGTACTCTGCTTGCCTGACAGACATTCTTTCACATATACTGCTTGAACCTGAGTGCCACCCTCACACTAAGGAGCAACTGTGGCACCTGACATCACTGAGCACCCCTGCATGGCTGCCCTATCATAGGTGTATCTATATGTGTTACAATGCACTGATTTGCTGCAGCAATGGCAAAGGAAACCCTGCTGGAGCTCAAAGCCACTGAACCCCCCCCCCAGTGGTATGTGCTCAGACAGTATAGGCATGCATCTTTTGGATTTGACTGTACAATCAGAGCATCTTCCTGGTATGCCCCCCCTGTGGTGGACCTTTTAGATGCTGTCATTCATGCATTCCCTCTAGCATAATTGATATTGTCTGTGATGTGCCTATGACACTGCTGCATTTTGTGGTTATGGCCAACCACAGCATTGAAGCCTTGTAGCAGTAGCTGCTACACCTGCTCTGATAGGAGCTGATCAGTACCCCCTCTTCCTAACAAGCATTGCCTGTGGGTCCTGAGTGCCTACAGCAGCTGAAGGTAGTGAGTCTTTGCCTTCTACAATGTCCTGTGGGTATAGTGATACCTGAGAAATCAAGATAATACAACTGTACACACTACACTGGTGAGAATAGTACTGCCACCTGTACCTACACAGGTAACATCGATGCCCAGTACTACATTGGGAGAGATGGATATTCACAGATAAACTGGTGGTGTACCTGCACCACGTAGGCTCCCATATGTTCTCTGCAGGGCCCAGCTTCTCTGTTAGGTACCACAGGTATATATGTGAAAACACAGACTTTACATGGCCTGAGAAATATTACCTGCTAACAACAGTGTGTAGCATACAAGGTGAAACAGAGAACACGACTTGTCACTGATATAAACATGTACTAGGATACACATAGTAAAATGATTTCCAAACTATGATATAGAAGTAAATGTACAGCACATCCAAGTAATGTTCTACCAACCACTGATACAATAGCATACCTTTAATGAGCTGGAAAAATACATCTAACCTCACCAATCTAGATAAATCTGTACTACTTAGATGAATACCTGTGAGTACCTGCTCTAGACAGCATACAAAATGACGGTGAGTTCTCAAACTCACAGCTTTATACCTAGTTGTATATTTCATAGGCAAATTAGGCCATGGGTCATGATCTTCTCTGAATTTTCTACTACACTGTCATACAAGATGTCCAAGGTATACAACTGGTTCATGTGGCTTTTAACAGGGATATAACATGTGTAGGATAGTGCAGGAGACCTGCACATGTGCCCACATCATGTAACAGCAACGTGATTGTTTGTGATGCTTATGATTCAGAGATCATGTTACATGCATAATCCAATGGCTATCCTTATGAAGCTGCTGTCATTTTCTGAGGGTAATCACATGGCAATGGCTACTTCTGATAGTATGAGGTGGGGGTGCTTAACTAGTGCATAAAGAAGACCAACATAATGCTGGTACTTTGTGGCTTGTTCAGAGAATAACTACTGGGACCTTATGATGACCCTTTTAACAAAAATAGATGATTGGTATGACCTGACTGAGGTTCTGACTAGAGGCATAGGCATATCCAAGTTGATCGAATGGTGCAGTCTATGTATTAATGATCTGTGTTTCCACTACCCTGAAGACTTCTGTCAGTGAGAAGTATAGACCTATTTGTAATGTGTCTTTCATTATACAGTTTTGTTTCCTGGGAAATATTTTCAGTGCCCTGTACAGATGTGTTCCTGCTAACTGCAGAAACGGTGTGCCACATTTAAATATAATTTCTGGTAGAATACTACAATGGTCTGATTTGCACAAAGGTAGTGGTAATGCATGCAAAGTGCCAGCATGCTAAATGGCCTGTCACCATGTGCTTCAGTGTCAATTCACTGTGCCGTTCTTTCTGTCTGTCTGTATACAAGAGGGCACAACTGACTGCCTACCGGCAACAGGTTAAGGGATATAATTTTCAGACTTTGGGTTGTATGTGTTGTGATGACTTGACAACTACTTTGTACTCCACCTGTTACAGTTTATTGATGTGCAGTTTTCTGTTTCACTGTGGGCAGAATAAGATCTAAACCAGGGTGGCTGCTGCAGGAGGTGGCAAAGCCTGCTTGAAGGACAGGGCTGATATGAGTAACATATGCTGCACTATAGTATGTTGTACGTAGTATGTAGTATATAGTATATAGTATATAGTATACTTTCCCTGCAGATACTGAAACAATACACTTATGGCAGCCTTCCCATTGTGCATTCACTCTGTAGGTTCAGAAGAACAAGATGTTGAGCAGGCACCTTGACCACAATACCCCTGTTGAGGTTGTAGCTGAGGATATTGATGTGGATGGAAGTGCCTTGTTGGAGGGTGGTAATGGCCCATTTGTGGTAGATAGCTCTGCCCAACTGCCTGTGGTAGTCTGTAGAGCCTTACCTCCAGTGAGTGGTGTAGTCTATGACTGATAGAATGTTGGATATATGCCTTGGCTATATTGAATGCCTCCTGGAGTAAATTGCAGATTCACTCACCTAATGGGCTCTAACCACTTGGCCACCATACAGGATATTTACCCATACTACTGGTCAGACTGGCATATCAGTTGGATCAATGTAGTTCCCCTTGGGCTGGGAAGCAGCCTATATTCCGCTCGACCTCCAACCTATCCCAAGCCTGGCAACTGTCTTTTTTAAAGTCTGCTGCTCCACACTATGTTCTTTACATAAACTTTCCACATAACTATTTGTTGTCTCTCTGTGTGTCTCTGTCCATCCCTCCCCCTGGCTCCCTATTTGAGTGTGCACACAACTACCCCTGTTTGTCTGTACTGTGTGTTCATCTGTTTGCACCTGAACACTCACTTACCCCCACTTTCTTTCCTCTGAGGTTTTGTCACGGTTTCCCCTCACACTCTGTGTATAATAATAATAATAATAATAATAAAATAATAATAATAATAATGGCTCCAACCCATCCCCCATCCTATTCTCTCCAATATGTTGCACTTGAGTGTGTCTCTGAACAAGATTCCATCTCTTTTACATATTTTATTATACACCTCTTTTCCATCTGATTTTATGAAGCACGTATGTGGCCCCACATGACAGAATATAGATCTTTTTATTGTACAGCTGTGTGTATGAAGCACCCCTTTGTGTTCCCCTGCACTCCTTTATACACCACTACATACCACAAGGCTGTCTTATTTATACAGCTTCTGTAATCATATTCACACACACACACGCACACACGCACACACACACACACACACACACACACACACACACACACACACACACACACACACACACACACACACACACACACACACATGCGTACACATGGATCTACTTTGCATGCTTGGAAGGCCAAATACTCAAATGTTATTTTTGTGAGATGAAAATAATGAAAAACTAAAATCCTGAACAATGTAATTTTTTTCCAGGGCTAGTAAATACTTGCCCAAAAATTCACAAAAACACTCCGTAGTATCTGAAACCCCCACACCCCCCCTAACTATATATATATATATATATATATATATATATATATATATATATATATATATATATATATATATATATATATATCAACTCCAGGATTGCACTACAGTGGGGAAAAAGGCATATTTCCTCACACTGGGCAAGTGTTTACATGCCTTCGAAAAAACTGCACAGTTTGGGATTTCAGTTTTCGTTATTTTTGTCTCGCCAAAATAACATTCGAATATATGGTCTTTCGACCAAGCAAAGTACACACACACACACACACACACACACACACACACACACACACACACACACACACACACACACACACACTGTGAGTGCTGCACAGCAGGGTATGTGGCCATTTTGTTAACTGGGGGGAGATATATCTATATTGTTAGGTACTGAGGATCATTGTCACTGTATGAATTTGTGTGACTGTGTGGCTGCAGAACTGCTTAGTTACTGACAGTACAGTATGACCACATTAATATTTATAATTATTCTCTTTGCTGCCATGCATCACCATGAAACTGCACAAGAGTTCAGCAGATATGAGGCAGTTTTCTATGAATCCTAGTCAGGGTCTACTAAATAGCCATTTTATCTGTTTCATGTCTAGGTCTGAATGAAAACAAGGTTAACAAAACCATGATATGTTGTTCAGAATGGGATGTTTGTACTGATAAAACTCAACTAGAATAATTTGGATATATTCAGTCTGTAGGTGAGCAAATACATTTTGCAAGATGTAGTATAGATCATTTACAGGGCATGTGGCAGTACAATATTGGATAAAGGGATCACACAAAAGGGTCAGTCTAGCATAAGTGTTAATTAAGGGGTGTGGAGTGGGGATATCACAGCTTGCAGAGTTTTAGGTAATATGAAAAGAAATGCTCATGATAAGGGGGTTGACATGGCTTTAGGCACATTTAGCTTTATAGAGCTGCGTGTGTGTGTGTGTGTGTGTGTGTGTGTGTGTGTGTGTGTGTGTGTGTGTGTGTGTGTGTGTGTGTGTGTGTGTGTGTATGTATCAGAGAAACTTTTTTTGCAGTAGATATGTAAACAATTTACTCAATAACTTTAATAGTTTTTGTTTACAATGCACAGTTTGGTAATATTTCAGATTCAAGTTCATCAGCCTTTGATATTTCCTACATTTACTTGTGCTGGGAAACTGTGACTACATACACTGTTAATGCTGCATTACTATAAACAAGCATCGTTTTTCCATATAGCTGAACATAACCCATAGTACAATCCTACAAGGAGGGTTCACATTTAAAATGTGTATATTGTGCCTATCAGCTACAGCTGTTGACAGAGTCAAAAGCAACACGAGACAATAAATAACAGTGAATGACTACATTATTCAATATCATGCAGATAGTAAAATAAGATATGCAAATAGGCCTAATACCTCATCTCAGTAACCCCATTCAGAATCCAGGTGAGGTATTCAAAACACCTGAGATGTACAATGTGGCAGACTGCTGCTATAAAGTTATTCACTGCTCTGCTATAGATTTTCTTGTAGCATCCCACACCAAGACTCAGTTGTGAAACGTAAAACAGATAGAAAGAAAGACAGAACATACTTGTACCCATAACAAACCTGGAAGGATGAGACCCCTTGGACAACCCTATCTTAGGAACAGGAAGTAGCCAGACAGACTTATCACACTGTAGAGTTTTCATGCATAGTAGGTATTCATGCACTCTGTACCTGTCCAACACCTCCTGCTAAGACATCTGGTTGAACTGCATCCATTCTAAGAGTTCTGCTCATTTCAATTTAACTATGTGTTTGAGCCATTTCCATTTTGTACCTTTAATGAAATGTGGGTGCCAATCGGTGACACCTAGGTTCTGGGAAGTTCAGCAGTGTTAGCATGGCTGCATGATGATCTGTTGTCATTAACAGAAACCTTGTATTGTTCATGCACTAGACAAGACAGTCAAGAGCATACCTCTCACCTGTACAGATTTTCGCAGAATGTCCAGATTTTTTACTTTTGTTTTTGGTCTGTTCCTCATAAAATTTTGATTTTCTGGCAAATCTTTGGAATGATCTGAGGATTGAAGTCACTAAACAATGACATACATTTAAGTTTCAGACTTCAAAACCTTCAGAAAATGTATGTTAACACAAACCCTGTTACTCTAGCAACTTTCTAGGTTTATAAAAGCAATATTTAAAATCTGTCCCTATTTTGGGGCCTTTGTACCCACATTTTGACAGGCTTTGTCCAGCTTTCTTGCACTAAGAGGCTGAGAGATATGGAGTTTGTCTAGAACAGGGGAAGTCCAATGATGCCTCATAAGGATGACCACTCCCTTCCTCCACTATTTGGGTAAATGTTGATTAAAGTATGACCACTCCCTTCCTCCACTGTTTTGGGTAAATGTTGATTAAGGTATATTTTTTAAAACATAAAGTGTATTTTTCCACAATCTTAGTGCTAGAGTTAACAGTGAAAGACTGTTTTCAGATTTGTGAAAAAGCAAGGAGATGCTTATGGATGAATAGAATAATCATAAGGGACACTTCATGGATGTGGAGCCTTTGTAGGGTGAAAGTAGCAATATTATGTGGCTCTGAAAAATGGACATGGATGGTGTTGTTGAAGCAGTGAGTTCACAAGGATTGTATAGTGTCATGGCTTTACAAAGTGATAGTAGTGCATTGAGAAGGCATGGGGATTGCTGTCATCTGTGGCAGACAGAGGAGAGAGTTAACTTAGAGTGATTTTAGTTCAGTCTGTCAAGTGGTATGAAAGTAAATAAATTCTGTCAGTTTTAGCAGCCAAGAATGAAGGACAGTGCTGGTGTATCATGATTTCTCAGGGACTACTGTACAGCAAAAGGCTCTTTTTTAGACACCAAAGGACTGCATATGGTGTAAGTTAATGTACAAGATGTCATTTTCAGTAGGGATGAAAGTGTTCTTATCTAGTAAGAATCCAACTGTTCACCTTGTGTCTTTCTGTGAAGAATAGTTTGCATTAACAACCTTCTTCTTTGGACTATGTGAGTGAGGACTCGGTGGTTATAGATCCTCAGAAAGGTAATGACTTGTGAAACTGCTTACCTGAAAAAAGACTGGAAGCCAGAGTTTGAATATGTTAAGTCTGTATTCTACTGCTGTAAACAAATTTAAATAAATAAATAAATAAATAAAACATACACTCAAATGGAAAGTTCACAATAATGGACTGTTTTCTGACTTATAAGAGTCAGCAACAAAAAATTTGTCTAGTCGCGTGGATGTATTTTAGATGATAAATTTACTGTTGTGGTGGCTAATAATAATAGTAAAAAACTGATATAATGATGAACATGGGAAGCAAAGTTTTATTGAGTCTATCCACTACATGAGACTTCTGATAATGCTTTTATTATTATTATTACTATTATTATATTACATCAGTTTAACATTTAAAAAAAATAACACTGAATAATCATTAGATGCATTCATATGAAAACATTAAATAACTGCATACATACACACACACACACACACACATATATATATATATATATATATATATATATATATGATACCTAAAAATGATTAAATAATCATACACATTTCTATAAAACATTATTAACTGTTAACAAGCCAAATGACACACACACACACACACACACACACACACACACACACACACACACGTGCATGTATTTATGCAAAAATATACTTGTGTTCATGTGTGGCACAGTGGTACAGCAGTTACTATTGTCACCTCACAACAAGAGGTTCCCGGGGTTGATTCTCAGCTGGAGTGTCTTTTGTGCGGAGTCTACATGTCGTTCCTGCATCTGAGTGGGTTTCCTCGTTGTATTGCTGTTTTCTCTCACATTCCAAAGACAGGCATCTGAAGCATTTCTCCCTGGGCCTCTGCTGAAAATAGGGTCTGTCCTAGTCGGACTTTCCTAGTCAACAAATGTTAACTAACTAAATAAATAAAATGTTCATCAAATAACCCATATGTTGACTTTCTAAATGTCAACTGCTAAAGGTTGACAAACCAAATGTTGACACACTAACATGCATGTGCTGAGAAAGAACCTTGGTGCATGTAATCTACAAAATAAAATACTGATGGGGAATGTTCACTGAGAAAAAAATAGACACACACAGTATTTACACATGCAGCTCTCTGCATCAAGAACAATTTCCCTTAAGAGCACACAGGGAATGCACACTCCTGTCCTGAGAATGGGCTTTCTCTCCAGGCCCCAAATAAGACCCCCCCACTGACACAGCTATAGAGTTGAACCCTTAGCCGGGTGTTCTAAGCCAAACCCTCCACCATACTCCCTGTGAAATTAGTGCTCTCAGTGTCCCTGTTCAAAATAGCTGAAACACACACACACACACACACACACACACACACACACACACACACACACACACACACCAGGGAAAGGCAGACACAGCTTATCCACTTTGCCACCTCCATCTGGAATATAAGGTAGATACACTACCACCAGAAGCCAGAACCTAAAGCCAGCTACTCTAAGGCTCTTACAAGGGTATCCAATTACACTTAGTAAAATTAATATTTATACAAATGGTAGTATTTGACCAAACCACAAGGCTTTCAAGAATATGGAGCCACAGTGCCACTAAATAAATGTGAGTGTTCTCAAAGGTTAAATATTTTCTAAAGGACCAGCCACAATGAGAGGTGTAGATATATTTAATAATAAATAATAAAAAAGAAAACATGAAAATACTGAACATCTATTTACAATAAACACCAGAGTTTCAATTCACAGGAAATAATAAAAAAAGCACAGATGGAAAGACTCAGACAGATACAGGAAAAGTTATTTTAGCTAATATCACTATATTTTTTAACTGACTGAAGAATCACTGTTCTCTGGTTACCTACTAAAGTAGGATAAGATGACGGTAGATGAGTGTGTCTTGTCAGGTCCCAGAAAATGGAGTGCATCTACCACATCTCCCACTAGTATTCAAATACAGTTTCAGTGCTGGCTACAGAATGACATCACATCTGTTTACCTGACTCTGTGGTTTCCACACTACCCCCTTACTAGCAACTGAGCCAGGAACTGGCAAAGAGGTGTCACAATGCACACATAGAACTTTGCTAAGTCTTAATACAGCATCTGGAAGATAGAAAACAATTCCAACACTTTCATCCTTCCTGCAGAAATACTTTTCACAGACATTGCATCTCTAGCTGTATTCAGACCTGAGATAACATCTTTATGGCCTAAACTAATTCATTTAATTTCAGGCTATTTTCTTAAGTTTAACTGGCTGAGCTTAACCCCTTCCCTTCCAGCATCCTCTGTTAAAATATATACATTTAATCAGTTACAGCAATACAATCTGACATACTTGTATATTTCTTCTCTGTCCAGCAGGACCCACTGTTGATACATTTTTAACACAAGCAACTTTACAAATACATTTTAACACAAGCATTTGTACAAATCAGTTCAATATTCAAATTACATATAATTCTTTACAAAACTTTAGCTAGCTATGCTGGCATATCTTACACATGCACTGCCCTACTCCCCATAACACAGCTGGCACTCCCTCACATCATCACAAAGTATATTGGCCATGTTTGGCTTCTTAACTTCCCGCCATGCCATATGGTACACAATATGTTCCAAACAATGTTTTCTCTACATCAGCAAATATTTTCAGCCACAGCTTTCAGAAAACAAAAATTTTTATAATCTCACTTCACCTATGGTATGTATTATATTAACATAATTATGTTCAAAACTTGACTTTGAAATTGACAATGTATGTTGCTTTTGTTTGATTTCATTTGTATGTTAAACACCTTGCATTTATATTCCCAGGGTACCTCCACTAAAGTTTCTTTATTACTGATCTAAATTCACCATTGTGATAAAGTTATTTTATACTTTATGAATGATATGTGGTTTATGATTACGTGACTAAACCCTTTTTATGCCTACTTTGGAGCTTTGAGGTGGATATTTCTTGGCAATACTGATGTAAGATGTAGACTGTGTGAATGTTTATGATTTTTGCCAAGTTGGACAATACAGTTGTTTGAATTAGTGATGTGTTTAATTGAATATGCTTTCAAATATTGTTTGGTTAAGGATATATATTAAACTGGTCATTGGTTGCATCAGTACAGAATATTTTGGTGCTAATGATGTCAACAGATGCTTTTATGTAATGTTTTATTAGGTCAAGACACTGGAGAGTTTTGGTGGCAGATGGAGAAAATTGGAAGGGATATTTATGTTTTTTTGTTTTGTTTTATTAGTTGTTAGAGGGCACCATTCCACACAGAGTAATATTTATTATTAAATTAATGGAATTTTGATTTATGATATTTGTAGAAGTTTTGTTTTTTTAATATATTTAATTTATTTTATATTACAGTAGATTGGTTAGATGAAGCTTTGTAAGAGTGCTTGGTATGGAAGAAAAAACATGGCAGGGCTAGCCACGCAGTGTTGGTCACTGGTGATGTGGCATCCTACCCCATGTGCAAAAATGGGGAAAAGAGGAGATTATAAATAGAAGGGTACCAACTTGTGTGGAGAATGGACCAGCACTCTCTCCCAAAGTACCTACCTAACACCCCCTCTTTGTCAGGTAACTGGTTGAGATACATGTCTCCTCAATTTTGGACTCTGTGTCCTGTTAATGTGAGGCTCTGCTTGGTGGTAAATCTGCACAGCAGTTAGGAGGTTTGAATGGTAGCCTGTGTTGCAGCACTTTTCTACATGCTGCCATTTTCTTTAATTCTTCCTTTTATTGGTGTGATATAACTCTGCTCCCACTCAAGACTGCATGTATATAACAGTAAGTGAATTTGTTTACAGCATATCATCTTTGCCATTATGCATATATGGTGTATTTTCAAATAGAACAGCATTTTGTCTTTTATGCAGGGATGTTAGGACGTGCTATATGCATTCACATGTATATATTTATGTATATAGGAGACATATGGTAGTGCCCATTGTTGGGTGGACTTATATATTCATATTTGGTTGTATCGTACTTTGTGAATAATGCCTGGAGTAAAAGAATGATACATTCATGGTGTATATGGTTACTTGTTAAAATATGCCTTTGATGCTGCACATTTACTCTGTAGTTGAGCAACTGATTATTACAACATAAATTTTGAAGAAAGAAATATCAGGTGGGGTGTACAGTGCCAGATTACCTTCAGAGGATGGGGTTAGAACCTGTGAAGTACAGGTATTTCTTTAAGTTCTGTATAGTGAAGTGAAGGTGCTCACATTAGAGATACACACTTCCTCATGGAAAGTGGATGAAGACAAGTACTGTGCAACCTCAAATGTGGGATTCTTGAGACAGTAGTCATGATTTCTGTACCTCAAGTAAATGAATGATTGTAGAAAAAGTATACTGTTAGGTGTGGAAAATGCTTATTAGCCCTTGGAAACATGGAAGATCGTGCAGCTAAACTGATCTTTATCAATGATTGACTGAAAAAAGTGAGAATTCTCAATACAAAAAATATAATACTGAAGAAGTTTTATTTAGTCCATTGTCTTTTTACTTTGCAGCTGAGCTTTGGGCAGTATGTGTAGGTGCAGCTGTTGAGGGTGGGGTAGAGTAAAGCAGTCTGTTGTTGCATAGTAAACTGCAAACTATGTGCCAGACCTGTCACTTTTGCGTAGTGCTATTAACCCATTTTCTGTAATATACATATTTTTGTAATTCAGTTTTAGTTTCATAAAAGTGTTGGACTTCCTTTTTAGATGAAGAAACAGTCAGTTACACATATATAGCCATAGTGCAAAGTTCTTTGCAAGTCTTGCAGTAATTTTTTATTCAAAACAGCTTCAACAAAAAGATAATTAGGAGGCTAGAATGACTCATAAAGCAAGGAACTGACGTAGGTGCTGTTTCATTAAGGCAAAAGAGTACAGCACATACCAATGTCAGAAGTGCAAGAAAAAGGGGATATGAAATGTATCAACACCAGGAACACTTATAGTTAGGAGGAAATATTTTACTGAACAAGTGGTAAATACATTAAACAGCTCTGCAGTGAAAGTGTTGATGGGATATATAGTGCTTTATCCAAATGCACATATGGCAGAGGTACAGCAGATTAAATTTAGAGGTTTAGGATTGGAACCTGAAGAAATAACTTTTGAGGTTGCAGATATAAGGAGGGGGTAGGCTAGGCAGGTCCTGCATCCCTTGCATTCTGTTTATATTTTTAAGAAGTACCAATTTCTGTGGGTCAGCAAGCTATTCCTACTTCCTTGCTTTGAAGAACATCGGAAGGTTGAGGATTTTATCCTTACTCCAGATGCTTGGATTTATGTGCCATCACCAACACTGCAATACATCATTGGGGGGGGGGGGTGGTGCACTGCTGAGGTGCTGTCCTTTGTTAAAACATTAAAATTAGGTTCCACCTGCCTGAGCTGGTAGAACCTTTGACAGATGTTAAAGATCCCATGTCACTCATTAAAACATAATATTTATGCATTTTCCAGTCCAATATTTCCATGGATACATGATAAAACACACATCAATAACCTTTATAATTTTCTAATTTATTTCCACACACAACCAATATTTAACAACATCCATATTTACATTTTAAAGCTTTATATACCTAATGTCCTATCCTAAAATTCTTTAATACTTTTATAGTTCAATAAAACATGCTCCACAATCCATATTTAATTCAGTTACACAACAATAACATTTTCATGTCTTTGTAGCCTCTTAAAGTCTTCTCTCTTAACATTAATACTTTAGTTCCTGTTCAGTTTTTAGTGGAAGAGTTCCTTGAATCACTTTCTATACTTCTTCTTTCGGCTTTTCCCGGTTAGGGGTCACCACAGCAGATCATCTGTCTGCTCATGATTGGCAGTGGAGTTTTACAGTGTCTAGTTGCCAGCCCGACACCCAACCTTCCACAGAAGGCACACACATGCACACACTCACACCTAGGGCCAATTTAGAGTGCCCAGTTCACCTACTGCATGTCTTTGGGAGGAAACCAGAGTACCTGGAGGAAACCCACACAACCACAGGGAGAACATGCAGACTCTGCACAGAAGGCACCTCAGCCGAGAATCAAACCGGAGAACCTCTTCCTGTAAGGTGGCAATGCTAACCACTGCACCACCGTGGCTGCCCTGAATCACTTTTTATACTAAGTCCCATTATATATGTTTATTGTTTTATATTAATCCTTATAACGTTTCTTTTCTTTTCCTAACAGTTTTATTTCTGTCATAGAAACAAAGCAGCAAGAGAACAAATGTACATATATATACCATTTTGTATTCAGTGTTACCTGTTATACTGCAGTAAGACAGTGCTGCATACTCAGCTCAAACACACCTAGAACACTTTCCCTTTTCCTTTAAATTTTCATCTTTCTCACTATGCATACCCTTTTAACTACTGTGTGACAGGAGTACTTTAGTATACCCATTCATGATTCCCTCAGCCCCATAACCTTATCTAGTCTATTTTCTTTTACAAACTCTTAGCTAAACTGCGAGGCTGGCATAATGGTTAAGGTACTTACATTATAGATGCAAGGTGCGGGGCTTGATCCTTACAGGGTGCAATTGGCTAGGTTTAAAATGGGGTTCCTCTCAGCATCTCAAACGCTGACAATATCAAATGTGATATTGTCGACACGCAAATGCTGAAAGTGCAGAACATCGAACAGGTAAATGGAAATCTCCATAAGGGGAGATTTCCATTTACTACAATATAGTACGGTCTCGGAATTGGTATATTTAAGTAGCGGGGGTTGCAGGGGGGTGTGCCCCCCTGCCTACACCCTTTAGTTTTTTTTTTTTTTTTTTTTATATCGGCATTCGAAAATTTAATAATTTGATCATTTCTGTTCGATATTTTGCGATTCAAACTATTACGTTTTCGATATGCTGATATAGACCCTTAAAATGGCACACACATGCAGTACCTAGTACTAATCTATGAATATGCCTGTCATCACTTATAAAACATTGCCATTTATACATCGTACATTTTGTGACCATTCTTACAGACATACTTCCACATTCCCTTTTAAATTTTCATTCCAGAAAATCATGTGCCACTGCTTGACCATACTGTTTCCCCCAACCACCAACTGCCTAAAAAGAAAGCGGGAGACATCAATGCTTCACTTAATATTTTCTTTAAAATAATTTATCACATTTGAAGAATGGTATTTGACAGAATATATTCTTTTCAGCACATTATTCTTGCTCAAAAAAAAAAAAAAAGCCACAATAGTCTGCCAAAAACAATGCATTAAATTATCATTCTTCATATTGAATACCTGTACACACATTTCAAGCTTCCCCTCACATACTATTATATCTGTTTTTCTAATGGGCATAACATCACACATTTTTCTTCCTTGAAGTAGCACTAAACTATAATCTTTTAACACCCTCATTTCATTCATATTACATTTCTGTGGAACTTTTAACATGTGGCTAAATATCGCCACTTGAAAAATGCTACCCTATTAGAACTAGAGTATTGTCAACTTTGGAAAAACAACACAATCTTATTTAACATATTACAGCTTCTCTCAAACCAATACAGAAAAAATACCTTATGTGGGTGGCTTTTTCAATAAAAAAGACAGCTTAAAGATTCCTTTCCATCTCCTGCTGAAACACTATTAATGCCTGTCTATTTTCTGGTCTTCCTCAGTACAACACAGTTCACAATCCTTCAGCTCTCACCTCAGAGTATCTAACTATATTGTATTAGATATCATGGTTGCAAACAGAGCATTATTCTGTGCTGAATTAAACTTTTCCTCTCACTATTCCTCCATTTCCCTATAAATATCAATGCCTCTCCTTTCAGTCATGTACTTGCTTTTCTACTTCATTTTAACTGCTTAAGTCTGACTGGCGGTTCTCATCTGCCTAATCAGGACTGTCAAACACCATAATTTTTTCCATTCCAAAACATATTCAATATTGTACTGAATGATATCTTACTTTTCAGTTCTTTATGTTTGCGCTTAGTGCATCAACAAATTGAGATGGGCATTGGGTGGTGGGGGGGGGGTGAAGCCCCCCACATCTCTTGGTTATATATTCTCTTTTGGAAACACTTATTTATTGCACTTGTAAGTATTACTGTGTATAGTTTAAAATGTTTATAATATGTGGTGGGCTGTGCCCCCCCTTACTTTATATACTAACTCCAGGATTGCACTACAGTGAGGAAAAGGCCATTTATAACTTTCAATTAAATGAGTTTCAATGAAATGAGTTTTCAGTGAAGTGAGCTTTCAGTGAAGTGGTTCTAGTAATTTCATTTTCAGTCAAGTGAGTTTTCAATCAACCGTAGTAGACCCATATATATATATATATATATATATATATATACACACACACACACACACACACACACACACACACACACACACACACACACACACACACACACACACACACACGCACACACATATATTTACAGGTGTTCTGAATTTAATCAAAGCACCCAAATGTTGACCAAGAACTTATAACTTAAAAAACATAAAAACCTTGAGTTTTGCAGGGGGTGAGTCTCCTACCCACACCCCCTGCTAATTATATATACTAAGTCCAGACTGTGCAACATTTGGGTAAGAACATATTCTTCAACCCCAAGAATTGTGCGATCCCACACAATTGTCAACATTCTGCGTAGCTGACCAAATTTTGTCGATTAAACAGATGTTGACAAAACCAGTGTTGACTAAGTTCAGCATTTATAGGGGTTCCCTTCAAGTGTTTGAACTCTCAAGAGTTTGAGCACTTGAAATATCATCTAAAGATTTTGAAAATGAACTTTTCGAATACTGTCAGTGTTAAGATGCATGAGATAGTGGTGCAGTGGGTATTGCAGAATTTGCCCTTTCTCCATTGTAGTGCAATCTTGAGTTGGTATAGTTAAGTAGCGGGGGAGTATTGGGGTGCAGGGAGGGTTCCCCCCTCTGCAAAATATTTTTTGTTTTTCTTTAAAAATTAGTGATTCAAAGTCTTTTGCATACAGATCTTTGTGATTTGAACTGATTTTCTCTATGTCTTAGTGTTTGAACATTTTATAGTTCAAACACCTGGCATAATCACCATATCTGTCCTCCCCATATATATAAATAACATCTGAATCCATCTCTTTTTCCAAGTATTCTTTTTTTACTTCCTTTGCCACTGTATTTATAACTAAATAACAAAAGTCTCATTGGGCAGCTCTGCTTTATTCCCAAGTTTAGAGTTGTCTCCTGTCCCATGTACCAACTGATCCAAACTCATAACTCACCCTAACAACATCACATATCATCATTCTGACACTCATTTTTTTATCTTATATTGCTATTTATTTATTTATTTGAACATTTATTTTACTTGTCTATCTAACCAGACCAATGGCCCTCTGTTTGCACCCAACTGACCCTTTTGT
The DNA here is from genome assembly GCF_019279795.1 of Protopterus annectens. NCBI lineage: Eukaryota > Metazoa > Chordata > Ceratodontiformes > Protopteridae > Protopterus > Protopterus annectens. The sequence goes on from NC_056739.1 coordinate 499,022,314, forward strand.
TCCTCCTCATTTAGTACAGGTGGCAGAACCATCAGGACCTTCACTAGCTAGGATAAGTCCACCAACATTTTATTTCCCACACCAGGACATCTACTAGTGGTAGGACAAAGACAAAATACACTGCTTCATTTATTCCCTGTACAGATGTCAACCTCTGGCAGCACTCAGGCTATCATTTATAAACTAAAGTCAGGGGATAAGGAGTAGGCCAGATAGTTGGTTAAGCAGATCTCCCCCACTCCTCTGAAGCTTCTCCTTAACTGCCTTTTTCATTTGTACTTTCTACAATATATTCATTGTTTTTATGATTCATTACACTGTGCTGAGCTGAATAATAATTATTAAAATGTCAAGCAGCAACTATAATTGCACACCCAAATTATCCATGTGAAGAGATTGTCATATGCTATATAACAACTGCTTTTGCAGGGGCCAAGCTCTTGCATCCCTACAATCTTTATATGTACAAACTCTGAGATCATATAGGCTTGAAGGATAGGAGAAAAGTGTTAAACAGAACCAAAACCCATTTTCTTATCCAAGTCTTGCAACCTGCAAACCAGAGTACATCTGCTACAAAATAAGTTCTGATGTAGTCAAAGGTTAAAAGACATAAACATGCCATCTTGTGGCAGTAATGTTGTGTGAAACAATGCGATGTCAGTATTATAGCCATCTTACATACCTCTTTTTCTGTCCAAATACTTTTTTTCTGTTCAAGTTTTCAACATACAGCCTTGTGCTCTAAAAAAAATGTTATGGCACTTCCACCTTCCACCTCTCCCATATTTTTATTTCCAAAAATAAAATCTGTTCCTCTCTCTATCCTTCATATTTTAGACATTTTCTCATCTGTTATCAAACCTCTTATTTTTGCCACTCTTAATATTTTCTTCCCTTTAGGTCAGGGGGCATTTTTATTTTCTTCACATATGATTTTGCTTTTATTTTAAATCATGTATCAGTTCTACACAGTTTTAAGAAGAGTACAGTGGTATAGTATTTGCTTGATGTACTATAAAATATATTAATTCAAAATTCTAAATCCCCTCCTAAAGGTCTCATTTGTTATTATGTCAACATGTTGAATTTCTGCATATGTGAAATTCTTAATAAAATATTAAAAAAATAATAATAATTTCCATGTTTAACCCCAGTTGCTACTTTATCTTCTTTCCTTATCCCACAGATAAAAATTACCTAACTGCATTGCTCTTGAATGAATTAGCAAATATGTTTCAAGTTTACTAAATAATTCTTGTCTTAACTTATTCATAATAGGTACAAAAGTCACATGCAAAAGAATATATGAAAATATCACAGGCGATGCTCTCTCTAGCTTTATTTTTATGTTTCCTTTTCTATTAATCATGACTGATACCCCAGAACACTTGATATCAAAGGTCTGTATTACCTGTCCCCTTTCAAATATCTCGATATAATTTGTTGACCTGGATAATGCACTGATGAAGTACGTGAAGTTATGAAGAAGCAAAATACCATAAAATGTATTAAAAAGCACTTTTGCAGCATGGCTACACCACTCTTACTTTATTGTTCTCATTTTGAGGTCACTGCAAGAGCATATACTGATCAGCAATAAAACAAAATATCCCTCTCTTCTTTTGGGAGACTGCACATTCAGATTATCTCAAATAAACTCCATTAGCAATATCACTATCTGACTACAATGTGAAATCAACAGCTGCAGTCAGGCACCTGGTACCTTGAAATATTATACTAAATCAATCGTCCTATAAGTAACTATGCTGCCAGCAACTAACTGTAAGTGACTGATCTGTAGAGACCCAATTACAGACATAGTATGGGTGTATAGTACAAGGTTACCAAATATCTCATTCAGCCCAAAATAATATGGTTCAGCTAAAAAGATATGTGATTATAAACAAAGCCCACTAATTTTAACCAGCAGATGTAAGTGACAATACTATTTTTCATTTACTATTTACAACAAAATGAGGTGCAGTTTGTGACTCGGGTAATAGTTAAAAAAGAACAGGTTTTGAATAATTGAATCCAAGATGGTTACTACTTAATGGATGGAAATCAGTGGGAAAGGGAGAGGAAGGGAGAGAAATGGGGACCAGGGAAGCCTCGATGAATGGGGGATTAAAACTGTAGAATGTGTCTTTCTTTTTGAGCAGAAATATTAACTCGGATTGAGATGATTTCTAGCCATTGTGATTCTTGATGATGAGGAAAGAATCCCACATTTTGGAGCCAAGTATGGGGAGGCATAGCCAGTTATAATAAATTCATTATGTGGTCTCCAAGAACCACAGTATCTCCATCATACAACCTTGGGGGTTGGTTGAGCTTCAGGATGGGTTTTCTGACCAAGGACAGGTAGATGTTGGATTTGTGCAACTTACAGTGGACAAGTATGAGACACAAAAGCATACTCTCCTTGACAGGAAGCTATCTGACTTTATAGAAGACTGATGTTCTTACCAACAGGATAAAGCAATACATTTTCAGATTTGGTTGACTGATGTTTATAGGATGAATGCTTTTTTTTTTTTTGGAAAGAGGAGGCACTGAAGGGGAGGCCATATTCTGTTTGACAGGGACTACTCCTTTCTAATCGCTGATCTAGCACATGAGTAATATGAGGTTGGGCATCGGGCTGGCAACTCGGCACCATAAAACAATCTACTGCCAATCATTAGCGGACCAGAGTTCTGCTGTGGCGACCCCTAACCGGGAAAAGACAAACAACAATCACTCACTATCATATTGACATTACTTCTTCCACTGATCTTGCTGATTCTCCAGTGGCATCTGTCTGTAATACATCACAATTACTTTGTTCAGGTTTACTACTGCTTTTTCTATTCCTTCTCTGTGCGTACCTTTGTTTTACAAAACCATTATCTTTTTTCTTCTTCTGTTACATTCTTCTATACTTTCTTCCCCTCTTCTTCCTTTCTATCTTTCTCTCTCTCTCTATCTCTGCAACACATTAAAAGCAATAATATTCCTCAGAATTTTTTTTTTTTATGGTGACCTGCTTCACTACAAATTTCACATTTTCACTTCTGTACCCCTTTATCCCAGGTGCCCTATCCGACACAGTTATAACAAATTTGAATTACTGGCCCCTAAGTTATTACAGCCAGCTTTCCATGGATTATTATATTCCCACTTTTGTATTCCTTAGTGGTATACATTAAAAACACTGTCATACATGACTTATATTACAAGGGTTCCTATTAAATCAGCAAATGCTTAACATAACGAATGCTGTTTAATCGACCCTGTTCACTCAAAATGCAAAATCCCAAAAGCACAGAACAGCAATTTTTTTCACTGGGCCAATTTTGGGACTTTGCCTTTTCCTCCACTGTGGTATGATTTCAGAGTTGATGTATTTAAGTAGGGGGAGTGTGGGGGAGAAGACCCCCGAGTTTATTTTGTGTGTGTGTGTTTTTTTTTTTAACAAATCAATGATTTTTTTCCTCTGGGAAAAAAACATTGATCCATGTGTTCAGCATTTTGGTGTTTTGACACATTAGGGTCAATTATACAGTGTTCGCTATTTTAAACATTCACTGATATAATATAGACCCTATTACAATGTATATCTTATCTATGATGTAATACAAGACGTGTTGTTTTGCTCTGTGTGCATCCCCTCATCCCCCCCACACATACACATAGACGCGACACTGATACCCAATATACTCTGCCTTGGTCTGTACCAAAATAAGGGAAAGAGAAACTATTTATTCCATTTATTTTATGCTGATTTGACCTTTGAGATAGTATATCCAGACATTGGGGGTGTGGGGCAAATTTCCCACATTGAATGGTTAAGGAGTACAACCCCCTAAAAATGTTTAAATGACCTCCATTATATCTGTAGATGTGACAGTCATCATGGGTAGTAGGGCAATATGGTCAAGAATTTGGGAGTCAGTTTGTAAAGGTAGACCCAGGACAGAGTAAACTGCAAATAAATATAACTGAACCATCATCACTCACACTGGATAACATTGGACAGAGTGGTTCTCCTCCTGCCATTATGGCAGTGCAAAGCCGCAGGACACAGAGACCAAAGCAGGCACTGTTTCACAAGCCAAATATCAATGTACTACTTACAATAAGATAGTATTTTTTTTATTTAATGAGCATTTACAATTTATATTAGAGAGAGAGAGAGAGAGAGAGAGAGAGAGAGAGAGAGAGAGCAGTACTTCAGACCATGCAACAGCTAGCCTAGCAAAAATGTTTGCATAATCATAGTTACATTTTTCTTCCAGTTAAAAACCCTGCTGGTAAGTAACAACAAAACAATTTGTGGCCATTGATTTCCTGAACAACAGAACTGGGGCAACAACATGAAGAGCAGTGTACATAAACTCTATGCTTGCTTAGTCCTTAATATCTAGTTTGAAAGCTGCAAGCTATGACAGATATCTGTTTGCTAGGAACTAGGCTAAGAACTATTAAAATTTGTTTCACTTTGACCTAAAATCTTGCTAGGAATTGAACCTAGCATTCATCATTTTCAGCTTTTAATACATTTTTAACTGGACTGCAAATAAAGTTGATCCCAGCTTTCAGTTTTGCCATAATCACAAAAGTAATGTCTTTCGGCTTTTAGGGGTTAGGGTTCACCACAGAGGAACTCGGGCCTGCTAATGATTGGCAGTGGATTTTTATGGACCTGAGTTGCCAGCCTGACTTCCAACCTTCAAAGAAGGCACACCCATTCACGCACGCACCTACCTGCATGTCTTTAATGTACAGGGAGGACATGCAGACTCCACACAAAAGGCGCTCCAGCCAAGAATCGAATGGGAAAACCTCTTGCTGTGAGGTGACAACACTAATCACTGCACCACTGCGGCCACTCATAAATTCATACAAAAAAGTGCCACCATAGCAAGTAATTTTTTTTTTTGCAATAAACAAATAATAAGGATTTTCTCAGAACTGCTGCTTTATTTTTTCAGAGACAGAATAAAGGATCTTTACTATTAGGCAAGCATTGTGTGTGATTGTTTGTGTATGTGCATCTGTGTGTGTGTGTGTGTGTATGTGTGTAAACATTCAGTGATTTTTCCATAACATTTAGGTGTTATTTCAATTTTTTGAATATCTTTTCTATTGTAAATCTTTGCTTTCATTAGCACTGTAAAGGGCTTGGTAAAATGCACTATAGTAAAAGATTAGAGGAAATGAATTTTGTGTGTGTGCGTGTGTCTAAACAAAATATGGAGATTGACAACAAAAGCAGGTTTCCAGAGTAATCTTTCTCTGAGATGACATTACTCGCCTTTAATATAATGTCAATGGTATCACAGTAACTGCAATCTAGCAAGTATCTATCCTTCGGGCTATCTCTCTCTCTCTCTGTAGATATATATATATATATATATATATATATATATATATATATATATATATATATATATATATATATATATATACATACATATATACAAGCACACAGACACATATACATACATATATGTGCATATATGTGTGTGCGCATGTGTGTCTGTGTGTGTGTGTTTTGAGTTTGTCCGTGTACATACATATGATAGAGCATTACACCCACCTGGTTAAATATACATGATCATGTGCATGTATGTTTCAGTGCGTTTGTATTTTCAGATAAGCAGAAACTATATTGCTGCACTGCATTTTTATTTTGTATTTAAAGGCTTCTCTTTGCTTTCTTTTGAAGCAGCTAAATTTGTATCTTACCATCATGAACTCATGAGACTCTTTGGAAGTTGTACTTCTTGTTTTCATGTTGAATAAGCTGGGTGGGAGAGGAGTACGATTTTCAAGCCTACATTTCTGGTTTTATGATTTTTTTGGGGTATGCTTTTATCTCATTAAGCTGAGTATAAGTGACAAGTTCAGCAAGTGCATACGCTTTTGTTCAGCAACTGTCAAAAATCCATACAATGTTTCCATAAGAGAATATGAAAATCACATGACTTTCTTCTGAATAGCATATCTCTTCTCCATGGACTGAGAAGAACATGTTTCATTGTTTCTATGCAAAGCTACTTTGTATTACTTATTTATTTTCTAATCATTCATTTTATTCACTGTGTAAAAGCTTTAGTTGCTAATGCCAGTTTTCGAGGATGTCTGCTTATTTATACCATTGCTAAATAGCACTGTATTCCACGGGAGATCCACAGGGCAACTTTTATCTAAATAAAGCAAAACTAGGACCTACATATGGCAACTAGTTTGTGAAAATGCATTGAGTTTTGGCTTTTAAATGCTGAATAAACTTTAAAAAAAGGAAGAACTAAAAAATAAAACAAACAAACAAAAAAAAAAACAGCGTATATTTCTTTATACAATGAAGTATCTTAACAAACAATTCCTATATTTGTCTCTGGTCACTTAGCCATCCCAATTAAGAACATTCAGCGGCTTGAGGCAATCAATAAAATGAAAAATGCCATTCTAAAACACTGTGCGTACAGTATTGTAATGCCCTACAAATGCCCTTCCCTCATGGCAATGCTAAATAATACATATCACCTTGATCCCTCTTTTCAAGCAATGCATAACTGCTTCAGTCCTTAAATGAAAGCAACTTGCATGGCAAACTAACATTTCCAGCTACTGCATTTAAACTTTGGACAGACTTGTCACTCTGCCTGAGGGAACTCTCCTCTGAAAAATCCTTTTAGAAAAGTTTGCAGAGACCACCTCCTCATAACCTTGTGCCAGAGATGCTTTTCAGGTGTCATCTAATTACCTTCACAAATCAACCTGCAGTAGCATTTACGGACATTTATTCTTATATATGCACTTGTTATTTTTAGGGAATTCAGCCTGCACGTTTAAATACACTATCTAGTCTTCATTTACTTGTATCACATATAGTTCGCTTGTTGCTATCTGAATTCCAATTTTCTGCAGTGTTGCTTTGTGACTTACGATTGTATGTATCATTCACTAGTACAATCTGAACAAGAATTTCTGACTGTATGTAGCACATCCAGTTATCTTATATGTAATTGTAACTTTTTCCAAAGGTCCCTACAGAAAACATGCTCTGTTCAGTCAAACTATGCAGGTTAATAATCACAATTAAACAAAAAACCCAAATAAATAAATGAATTGATTATGAAATAATATGTAAAAGAAGACAATTAGGAGTGAAGACAAATTTACAAAGGAAGTTTCAGAGTGGTAATGTGTAACTCAATATGAGAGTTCAGTAGTAAAGGCTAACAGAATTGCTGTTGTTTCCAGTAGTGCAGATTTCAGTGATGAAGATGCTGTCCTCTTCCTCCTCCTCCTGATGCATGGGGCAACCATGAGATCTTAATTTGAATTCTGAATATAGAATTCAGTTTTAAAGGTCATATTGAGAAATGGACATCAGGTTCACGAAGTGTGCCCAGCAGGGGAATGCCAATAGAGAGGATTAGAGAATGTACAGTGCAAGGAAAGAATGGGAGGTTTTGAGTGCATGCACTGCAGACATAAGGCACAGTGCATCATGGGTTAGATAATTGTCAAAGAACTGAAGCGGAATGATCTCAGAGAATAAGGTACAGCTGGCAAGTAATGTGAAAATGAACATCAGGCAATATTACCTCAGAGAAGGTAGTGCTGCCAATGCACTGCTGAAAAATGCAATGAAGTGCAGGTTTACATGGAGAGTCAAACATGCTTGGTACAGATGTAACACACAATAGGAAGAGGGGATAAGCCTAGCTGCAATAATCAGACTGGCTTGATCAATAAATATACATACCAAAGACTTTCTAAAGCAAAAAAAAGTCATTGTAGAAAGTAAAAATTGAAAAAAAAATCAAAACAAAACAAAAAAGGTATGATGAAGTCTGTGCAAGTGATGAAACACTAAATGAGTGAATTTTAATAGAAGAATTACATTCTTTTTATTTAGTTTTAATTTAAAAATATGCTTCTGCAGTATAGACTATGATGAGTAAATACATCTTAAAAGAAATAATTCAAACCTGAGTTGCAGGTCTGCATTTTCCATCATGGATAGAGAACTGTCTTTTTAGGTTTCATCTCTCACTGACCTGTGCTGATCAGCAGTCCTCACACTGACTACTGCATGCCCATTTGTTCCTCTCAGTGCAAAGAGGACTGAGTGTCTGTGTCCTTATAAGTGTCGCACTGTAGGGTTTGGGCTTTTTTCTTCATGCCTTACCAACATTACCCTTCTCAGATGTATGCCATGCTCTCACATCAATATTGGAACTGACCCATGCTTCTATCTACATGCCATGCTGACAATTTCTGTCAGCATCCTCTCCTGAAATCTACATCTGTCTGATTGTCTGCTGTGGCATCAAGATCATTGCTACAGAATCCACTGCCCCTCTTGGTAAGAGGCTCCAAGCCACTCTAAACCAGATGGTCTTACAGCAGCTAGAGTGTTAATTAAGCCTATGTAACCAGCATTCCACACCAGTGGTCTCTCTTTGCATCATGAGGCTGGCTCACAAACTAGTTTTCTGATGCTTCATTTCTCCTTCCTCCAAGACACGTGAAGATGAAAATGTCTTGTGTAAAGTTAACTGCAGCTCATGTCACCTTCAGGGGAATCTGAGATTTGTTCCAGATCTGCATAATTTGTTTGAAGTTTAAACTTGATTACAAACAAATTAAAAGAAAGCTAGTACTGGTTCTCAAACCCAAACATTTAGACACTGCACTGCTGGACTAGCCATAGAAGATTCTTTTTTATTTAAAAGCTATGAATCATCAAAATGTCGAATGTATCAAGAGGTCATTTTAAGATGACACTTCAGGGGAGTGCCATGGGGTGGATGATACCTGACTTGAAAACATAACTAGATGGCTTGCCTTTTGCTCAGAAGTAACCAAATGGGGAATGAAGGAAAGGCAGTGGTATTTTGCCAGCTTGACTATGAACCATAAGCATGGATGACAGCCATCTGCTTGACTTTCTTCGTAGTTTACCAAATTTTGTTGACTAAAGAGATGTCAATCAAAATGTCATTTGATTAAATTCAGTATTATTTGATTTTGAGTTGATATATATATATATATATATATATATATATATATATATATATAGATAGATAGATATAGATAGATATAGATATATATATAAAATTAGCAGGTGATGATGGGGTGGCACAGCCTGTGTGGGATATATCCCATGCCTACAAAGCACTGGGGGAATGTATTTACAGATATTGTCAGCCATAATGACCTTATATCATTGCATATTGGGCATTGGGTCAGGAAAAAGTGTATGGCATCTAAATAAATAAATAAAAAAATCCTGTGGTTATTAATGTGATGCTGCACTGAGATGCATCAGGCAACTGGGGGAGGGGGGGTTGGATTGGGGGGGTGAATTAGGTCATGTGCGGGTCATGAATGACTCCCAGGTACCAAGACTGAACAGGGGCACCAGTAGCAGCATGTGGTCTGCTCTCCAGGGGCCAAAAATATAATTAAAAAAGTATTTTCCAGTCATTTTTCTGTGTTATCATAGGAGAGATCTTATTATGTTAGGCTATTCACAGAGTCACAGGTTTGAATTTCATGCTGTCAGGCTTATGAAGTATGGCCTTTCAAGAAGCTTAATTGCTATTACCCTATGTTGATATTTTTATGTGTTTTTATATGTGTGTGGGTGTGTATCTCCTTCTCTCTCTCTCTATATATATATATATATATATATATATATATATATATATCATCATCATCTTCTTTCGGCTGTTCCCATTAGGGGTCGCCACAGCAGATCACCTGTTTCCATTTCTTCCTGTCTTCTGCATCTTGCTCTGTCACACCAACCACCTGCATATCCTCTCTCACCACATCCATAAACCTTATCTTAGGCTTTCCTCTTTTCCTGTTACCTGGTAGCTTCATCCTTAGCATCTTTTTCCCAATATACTCAGCATCCCTCCTCAGCACATGTCCAAACCAATGTAATCGTGCCTCTCTTGCTTTGTCTCCAAACCTTCCAACCTGGGCTGACCCTCTAATATACTTATTCCTAATCCTGTCCACCCTCGTCACACCCAGTGCAAATCTTAACATCTTTAATTCTGCTACATCCAGCTCAAATGCCTGTCTTTTTGTCAATGCCACTGTCTCCAACCCATATAACATAGCTGGTCTCACTTCGCTCTTGTAGACCTTCCCTTTCACTCTTACAGGTACTCGTCTGTCACAAATCACTCCTGACACTCTTCTCCACCCACTCCATCCTGCCTGTACTCCCTTCTTCACCTCTCTTCCACACTCACCGTTACTCTGAACTATTGACCCCAAGTATTTAAACTCATCCACCTTCGTCACCTCTACTTTTTGCATCCTCACCATTCCTCTATCCTCCCTCTCATTCACTCACATATATTCTGTCTTAGTCCTGCTGACCTTCATTCCTCTTCTCTCTAGAGCATATCTCCATCTCTCCAGGGTCTCCTCCACCTGTTCCCTACTCTCACTACAGATCACAATGTCATCTGCAAACATCATAGTCCACAGGGACTCCTGTCTGACCTCATCTGTCAACCTGTCCATCACCATTGCAAATAAGAAAGGGCTCAGAGCTGATCCTTGATGTAACCCCACCTCCACCTTAAACGCATCCATCACTCCCAACGCAGACCTCACCACTGTCACACTACCCTCGTACATATCCTGTACCACTCTTACATACTTTTCTGACACTCCTGACTTCCTCATTCAATACCACAACTCCTCTCTAGGCACCCTGTCATATGCTTTCTCTAAGTCTACAAAAACACAATGCAACTCCTTCCGACATTCTCTGTACTTCTCCATCAACACTCTCAGAGCAAAGATCACATCTGTAGTGCTCTTTCCTGGCATGAAACCATACTGCTGATCACTAATCATCACGTCCCTTCTTAACCTTGCTTCCACTACTCTCTCATACATGTGTGTGTGTGCATGTAAAACAGCCGTGAATTTAGTCTATTTAGACAAGAAAATTTGGTTAACTAAGCAGATGGTCAACAAATGTGTGAGATCACACAATTTTCAGACTGGGATAATATGCCCTTTCCCCAATATTGTGCAAACTCAAGTTAGTATATACATATATATATATATATATATATATATATATATATATATATATATATATATATATATATATACACACACACACTCACAGACATATAAATATAAATATATATATATATATATATATATATATATATATATATATATATATATATATATAATATATGTTGAATCTTTCGGCTTTTCCCAGTTAGGGGTCACCATAGCGGAACTCCGGTCCGCTAATGATTGGCAGTAGATTTTTACATGCCAAGTTGCCAGCCCTGACGCACAACCTTCAACGAAGATATGCCCATTCACGCATGTCTCCACAAAGAAGACGCTCTAGCTGTGAATCGAACAGGACAACGTCTTACTGTGAGGCGACAACGCTACCGCAGCATATATATATACATATATATATATATATATATATATATACATATTCTTTATACACACACACACACACACATATATATATATATATATACATATATATATATATATATATATATATATATATATATATATATATATATATATATATATATATAGGTCTACTGTAAAAGACCGAAAATCGACTTGTTCGAAAATGAACAGTGGATCCCCAGTTACGTGAAAGTGCACTTCTGCGAAGTACGGTTCAATGAACCATTAAGGAACACAGGTGCTGAAGCACACTACAGTGGGGAAAGGTAATTTACATGTTTCCCCACTGTAGTGCGATCTCGGAGTTGGTATATTTAAGTAGGGGGATGTGGGGGGGGCACAGGGGGGCTTGCCCCCCTGCAAAAACAATGTTACTCTGTTCTTTATCGGTACGTTGAACTGATGTTCGCAGAAGTGCACTTTTGCATAACCGTGGGTCTACTGTTTATTTTTGAAAAAGTGAGTTTTCGATTATATAAAGTAGACCCATATATATATATATATATATATAAATATATATATATATATATATATATATATATATATATATACACACACACACACGCACACACACACACACACACACACACACACACACACACACATATATACAGTGGATATAAAAAGTGTACACACCCCTGATAAAATGCCAGGTTTTTGTGATATATAAAAAATTAGACCACAATAAATAATTTCAAAACTTTTCCTACCTTTAATGGAAACTATAACCTGTACAATTCAATTGAAAAATAAACAAAATCTGTTAGGGGGAAAAATATAAAAAATAAAAAATGTACAATAAGCTGGTTGCATAAGTGTGCATACCCTTAAACTAATACTTTGTTGAAGCACCTTTTGATTTAATTACAGCATTCAGTATTCTTGGGTAGGAGTCTATCAGCTTGGCACATCTTGACTTGTCAATATTTGCCATCTCTTCATCGCAAAAGCGCTCCAAATCTGTCAGATTGGGAGGGCATCTCTTGTGCACAGCCCTCTTCAGGTCACCCCACAGATTTTCTATTGGATTTAGGTCTGGACTCTGGCTGGGCCATTCCAAAACTTTAATTTTCTTCTGGTGAAGCCGTTATTTTGTTAATTTGGATGTATGCTTGGGGTCAGTGTCGTGCTGAAAGGAGAAATTCTTCATCTTAAGCTTTCTAGCAGACACCTGAAGGTTTTGGGCCAAAAGTGACTGGTATTTGGAACTGTTCATAATTTCCTACACCTTGACTAATCAGTTCCAGCTGAAGAAAAGCAACCCCAAAGCATGATACTGCCACCACCATGCTTCACCGTGGGGTTGGTGTTCTTTTCGTGATGCAAAGTGTTGTTTTTGTGCCAAACGTACCTTTTGGTATTGTGACCAAAAAATTCAACCTTGGTCTCATCAGACCATAACACATTTTTCCACATGTTTTTGGGAGACTTGATGTATCGTTTTGCAAATTTTAGCCAAGCCTGGATGTTTTTCTGTATAAGAAATGGCTTCCGTCTTGCAACCCTACCCCATAGCCCGGACATATGGAGAATATGGGAGATTGTCGTCACATGTAGTACACGACCAGTACTTGCCAGAAATTCCTGCAGCTCCTTCAATGTTAATATAGGTTTCTTGGCTGCCTCCCTGACCAGTTTTTGTTTTGTCTTTTCATCAATTTTGGAACAACATCCAGTTCTTTGCAATGTCACTGTTGTCCCATATTTTCTCCTCTTTTTGATGACTGTCTTCACTATGTTCCATGGTATATCCAATGATGTGGAAATTTTTTTGTACCCTTTTCCTGACTGATACCTTTTAACAATGAGATCCCTTTGATGCTTTGTAAGCTTTCTGTAAACCATGGCTTTTGCTGTAGCAGGCAACTGAGTAAATGTCAGGAAAATCCTACTAGGACAGCTGAATTTATTTGGAGTTAATCATAGTCTCTTTAATTGATGAATTGATAGCAGATGTGCACCCAAGAAGACTGAATGCTGTAATTAAATCAAAAAGTGCTTCAACAAAGTATTACTTTAAGGGTGTGCACATGTATGCAGCCAGTTTGTGTAATTTTTTTATTTTTTATATTTTTCCCCTAACAGATTTGTTTGTTTTTCAATTGAATTGTATAGGTTATAGGTCAAACTAAAGGTGGGAAAAGTTTTGAAATTATTTATTGTGGTCTCATTTTTTTATATCACAAAAACCTGGCATTTTAACAGGGGTGTGTACACTTTTTATATCCAATGTATATATAACTAGCAGGTGGTTTCCTGGGGGCACAGCCTATGTTTTGTTCTTTCAGTTATATTCCGTGGACCCATATATACATACATAAACACACACATGCATATTGATAAAGATATATAGATACACATGCACACACATACACATAAACATACATACATATGGAAATGCTGAAAATATATATTTTTGAAAGGAAGTTAATGTTAATGACTGGCTTCACTTGATAGCAAGAGGAAGCTGAATACGTGTTCTTGGAAGATGTTAGGCAATATATCTGTCACTGTTTTTGTAGTATGCATATTTATTTTTAGTAATTGGTTCCATGACCTAATGGAGACTCCCTCAGCTCTGCATTTCAGACAGAGACTTTCAAATTAAATTGTATCTGACAATGCCTTACAGACCAGCAGAAGTCATATGCCTATCCGATGGAGAACATTTCTGCACAAAGCTCCACATGGAGTGCGCTGGGACAGACAACCTGCCATGCTCTGCAGTGGCTGAATTCTTTCTCCAGCTTTACTGTTTGAGGCAGCATAGTTGTGTAGTATATAGCCCTCCCACAATATAGCTGTGTTTTTCTAGTTTGATTCTCAGCTGGGATACTTTATGTGATAAGTTTGCATGTTCTCTTTGTGTTTACATTGCTTTTCACTGAGGTCTCCTGTTTGCTTGCCTCTCCCAAAGACATATCAGTAAGTCAGCTTGCAGTATACCAAAGGGGCTATATGCATTTCTGGGGTACATGTGTGTGAATGTCAATGCATCCTGCAATGGACTGGCATCCTCTCCCAGATTACTTTTGTGAGGTAAATCTGTTGTGTGGTGGGACAGGCTCAGATTCCCCTGCATTCTTAAATTTGATAACGCAACCACTGGAAAATGAATGACTATATTAACTGTACTTTTACTAACCATGGTCCTCTTATCACTATTTATGATAACCTTTAATTATGGTTCTACACAGATAATTTGAAGATTAAAAAGGTTTGACAGCATTTTTGGTGATCTGAATGCTAAGGAGAAAAGGTATCAGTACCCCTGTATGTATGGGCATTTTCCAGTTTTCCTGCTAAATATAACAGACTGAAGAAGAGGTCTAACTCAAAATATTTCTGCATGTGAGTTCAATAAACTTTAACATTTTTTGCCCACTAAACCAGTGGCCTCTTTACAGTGGAGACCCAAAGTAGTATTTCTAGTGATTACTGGACATTTGGCTGGGGCACCAGGGAACTTCCCTTACTCTTATCAGAGATTATGTATGCAATGTCATGAAAATAAAACAATAGAACATGTTTTTTTACATTGTCTTAGAGAAGTTAAGGTGTAGTATATATTACAAAAATGCAAATGGATGAAGGGGTTAGATGACATAGATATGAACAGTAGTCTATGGGGTGTATAATGGCTGTCATGATAGTTTATAAAACGATGGAGATAAGCTTTGTATGATTATTATTTATATTTCAGAAGAAAGGTTAAAAGTATAATTGTGTAATAAGGTCTGGGATACAGCTGAATATTTTAGACATTTGTTGGATTATTTATTTATTAGTTTTTATATACAATATTTTCTTTAAAATTTTAAAAGCTGTTTTTGTATGATTGGAAGTATACAAATAAAGACTCCCTGCTTGGTTGAATAGGTGCCATTGGATCTTTTATGGCCACCTAAACTAACACCAATTCAGGCAGATGGGACCAGAGTATAATGTTTCATCTGAAGAACAGCACACTCAGGAGAGCAGCACCCCCTCAACCATTTTGTATCGGACTGTTGGTAATTTATCTACCTGGTATGGGAATAGAACCCACTGCCTTTTGATATCCCAGCACTACAATTGAGTGTGCTACATTTTGAACCACTGACACTGACTTGCTATTTACATATACGTTTATATTTATTTGACAATGTCATTTGCTCTTTTCTTATTTAAATATAACAAAGCTAAATGTTGTTGATGTTGCAGTAAAAAAGGTATTGTGAAGTCTTTCAGCTTCAGGTAGTCTAGAAGTCCCTTTAAACGTCTGTATCACACACACACATTGCTTGCGGCAAATATGCTATGAAATGAAGTCAATGAAGCCAACACTTTCAAAGCACTTTGCTTGGTGGGCTTACACAAAGGCTTGTTTGAAAAAAAGATATCCTCAAAATTCCCCTCAAGCCGGTGCAGCCTGGTCAATTATTCATTTTGCAATTATACTGAGTAACACTTCCTAATAGCAGGAAGCCACTTACGCTGTCTTGCAGCAGGCGGCCTTGTCATGCTGAGCGAGGGCATCTGTCATTCAGAAGGCCCAAGAAGTGAGGGCACACTCTCTGCTTAAAGGGACAGCATCAAATAATTTGTTTGAAGAGGACGGTGTTGGAAACTCAAGTCCATTGTCAGATAATTGTGATCAAATGTATTTTGTTCAAGATGCAATTCATTCCACTACAAAACTTACAAGGTACAGGGCTGTTCTGTGTAACAGGCATGCTTCTACTGGTTTAGGGTCTCTGCATTATAAATGTTACTGTATAGCATGAAGTCACCTTAAAGAGCTACACAATAATTAAAAAAATGGCAGAGATGGTCACACCACAGATTCACAGACTGCAGAAAATTCCATGTCAACTAAACTATGCATGCATGTGCACACGCACGCACACACACACACACACACACACACACAGGCATGCATGTACACACACACACACACATACATATATATATATATATATATATATATATATATATATATGTGTGTGTGTGTGTGTGTGTGTGTGCCCACTTTACATGACTGAAACTCAAAATACTGAATTTCATTTGACTGAGACCACAATACCTAATTTTCAAAATACTGAAAACTCATTTGACTGAATCTGATTATACTGAAAGCTTACAATCTTGAATTTCAAAATACTGAATTCTAGGCCATAGATGTGATGTGTGTTTCTCTTCACCTGTGACTTGCTTGTGATAAAAACACATTACTGTAACTTAAAGTGTCGACTGTCAGAATACCAATAGTGGCGTAGAAACTATTGTTGTAGTGTTTCTAAATGTGGGTATGTCTCTATACATTTTTATAGGAAGTATCTAAAGTAATATGGTGGATGTTTCATGTGCAGTGTGCACAGTACTGTAAGGTAAGTTAAAGGTATATGCCCTTTTCTCCACTGTAGTCCAATCCTGGAGTTAGTATATATATATATATATATATATATATATATATATATATATATATAGTTGGGGGAGTGTCCCCCACATAATTTGGTTTTATATCGGTCCAGTTTCTGTTACGAGGGTAAGTAAGTAGTTTTTAAGTTTTGGAAAGAGCTAGTCTTTGGTGTTGTAAATGTGTATGTCTATGGCTTAAAATTCAGTATTTTGAAATTCAGGATGTACGTTTTCAGTATAATGAGATTCAGTCAAATAAGTTTTCAGTATTTTGAAAATTAGGTATATACAACATATATATACATAACTACACTTAGTGTTTCACTTTCATTTATAATTTATTTTTCCATGGGATCTTTTTTACATATCTGCTGCCAAAATCTATACTTTATATTTGCAGCAATGAGAAATACTATTGTCTAGAATGAAAAAAAAAATCAGCCTGCTGAGTGATTTATTTTTAAGAACTGACTTTGCACTGACGCAAGCAACTCATACTCAAAGGTTCTGATCAACATTGTGCTGGACAGCTTGCATCTGCTGTGGTGCTGAAATGTCACACATCAGTTGTGTGATATGGTCCATCTCTGCACTTACTATGATATCATTATGTACTGCAACTGGCCTTGTAATGTGCTTTCTGCAAGTACAGCAATGTCATCATGTAAGACATCTGGCTGTGCCATATGCTGATCTGATATCATCATGCTATACACATCTGTGCGATGCAGTATCTTTATCTACTGTGATGCAGTTACCATACTGACTAATATGTTACTTAATGTTGTGTTGCACATAATATGCATTAATATGTATTTGGATGAATAAATATGATGTTCGATTCTGTTAATAGTAACAAGGTTATTATTAACTGCAACTTATTGCTATACCTCATTTACCACAGCACGTCAAGCTAGGTTGGTTCCAGCTGATCCCTCTACCTTGCCTCAAGCAGCCGTGACACTGAGTCCTTGCACATTTGGGACCCAGACTGGTGGTGGCCCCACTGCTGCCCCTGTACCACCTGCAGCATCAAGTGGTACTACCCCAGAGGACGGGGCCTGGCCCCCATCTGGGAGCGGTGGCAGAGGGGTTGTTGTCACCCAGGTGGAGCTGCTGGTCTTGGTGCGCAGGATAGCCCACCATGGCTATGACCACCTCCTGTGCAAGATTGAGGGCATGCTGGCCACCCTGGTGGAGCAGTAATGCCTTGGTGCCCAGCCTCCAGTGTAGCCACCCTCGGAGCGTTGATGGAGCAGTGTCGACAGTCCCATTGGTGGGGATGTGAGTCATGCTGCTGCAATCTGGAGGCACATGGGACCCGGATTCCACAACACCCTCCTTATCCAAGGTGTTCACCCCCATCATATGTCATACAACACCCCTGTCTGCTGTCTTGTCTGTTTGCAAATGCATCCTCACCCTTCCTCAACATTCCATTCATACCTTAATTTAAAAAAAATGGGCATGTGTCCCAAAAAAATAATCGTGCCATGCATAGCTCTCCATTTTGCACACATGCCCACTGGACACCAGTAATTCAGTCCAACTGGCTTGACAATGTAGTTATGTTGTCCTCACCCCTGTCTCTGGGGTTTGAGAATCCAAATTCATATCCAAATCTGTCAAAAGTGTACAGTTGTTGCTATACAAGAAATGGATAGCTATGGTTCTTTCCTACACCCTTCCTGCACATCCCTACCTGCCTTTCAATATGCTTTTCTCCCTGCTTGCCCCCATTTCATCACTTTCCTATTTCCCCTTTTTTCTTTTAATTATATTTTTTAGCACAGCACTATGTGATGTGCTGCATCACACAGCTTTGCTAAGATCAGCTAAATAGAGCTATAATGACTACATGTGTTTCTAACATTGTAAGACACATGTACAAAATAAACACCCCTGCCCACCATGCCATGCAACTCTTAATTCAAACATGTGGTTTAAACAAATCATAGTAATTGCTAGTTACAGTCATTAGGCATGTTTCAGCAGAACTGCACGCCACGGCTCACAGTGCAAACTGGAATAAAAAGTAATGGAAAAAATGGGAGTGTACATTAGACTCTGGTGCAACAGTATACCACTAGACAGCCAAAGACATGCTAATGGATGTAACTGAGGCCTGTGATAGTAGATGAATGTACCCTTTTATTAACAACATGTAGAAAGTCACCTGCTATGACAGTCATGGCAAATTACATATACAACTGGGACTCTGGTTCAGAAATACAGCAATATAAAGCCATGCACATACTGATGGAAGTAGAAAATAAATGTAACATCCTGTATGTGTGCACATATATCTTGAAAATACACCTGCTGTAGCAGTGACTCAGTCACTCAGTCTGTAAAATGCCTTGCATACAGTACATTTTGCCACACACAGTCCTGGGTTCAAATCCAGTGTTGTGTTGCATCTCAGTTACATTATTGTGAAAATAGCAATTAATGGCTCATGCACTCAT
Organism: Protopterus annectens; assembly: GCF_019279795.1. Lineage (NCBI taxonomy): Eukaryota > Metazoa > Chordata > Ceratodontiformes > Protopteridae > Protopterus > Protopterus annectens. The sequence continues at coordinate 499,041,669 of NC_056739.1, forward strand.
TATCCACACAAAGCATTGCAAATAAATAACTGCTTTTCAGTGCTGGACATCACATACCTGCTGGTAGGGACACACTTCACATAAGTGTATAGCAGTATTATATGTCACCTAGTGCTCTGTTATTGACACAGTTGCCTAACATACGCACCTTAAACACATTTTGTAATTAGAGTGCAAAGCGGTACACTCACCCTGGATCTGCCTCTACAACAAGGTTGACACAGCTGAGACAGATACACCTACAGATTGTTGTCCTGCAAAGCCTATGTCTATTACCTGCAGCAGCAGCAGCAGCTGCAGCCTGTGGTACACACAGCTCTATGTAAAGGTGTCACTACAGACCTACCCTCTGCGATGATGTAGTCTCCTCACCCCAGTACTGTCCATCTCAACAGCTAAGAAAGGGGCCCTGTACTACTTGAAGGCCTTATATATTGCCCAGTGCTTGTATGTCATTGGCTGATGATAGTGTAACTCAGCTGATTTGGCTGCAATTAGTATATCAGAGTCACAGATTGATTTAGAGGCAATTACCTGAAAATGAGAAGCATGTTAAAATGCAAGTAGCTGACAATGGGCAAACCTTCTGTATGAGACTATCCTCACAGAGGGCACACCTTTGGAATCATTACTAGAAACACATTTGAACAGAGGAGTACTGCACTCCACCAGGTATGTAACTGTTTTTTGTGTATAACAGGGTGCACATGGGAGGATAGAGGTATGGGGAATAGGGATTACAGCAGTAAACCTGTCTTAGACCTGTGTTAATGACATGTCATTGATACCCTGATGTCTTACACATACAGGTGACGTAAAATATATCAGGGTTGCATTGTCTTTTGTCATTGTGGCACACTGGTGTTGTTGGACTGTCCCAATATAGTGCTCATAATAGCACACTGCTATTTGTTGAGCACTGCTCATATGACATATTATTTGTTGACTGGGCTTAGGGGACACACCATAGTGTACTGGAGTGTTGAGTGTATGATCCTACAGCAGAATCACAAATGGCACACAGGGAACTACTTTAGTAATGATACTATCTGGGTTGTATCCACACATGTAGTATGTTGTCACACTGTGGGGTATGACATCTGTGAGCAAGCAGTGGATAGCGCCAGCCATTTTGTTCTTGCTGAATCTGTACATAGTGGACATCCATATATTTGATCCTGTAATGTGTTTCCCTTTTGGTGTGTTTCAGGACTAATGTACCATAGACGGCATGCCCCCTTCTCAGATGTAGAGAATGCATTAATAATTCAAGGACTACGGCAGCATCATCACATCCTCCTATCTAGGGGGAGGCATAACAGAGAACAGCAGGCTGCATCGTGGGCAGACCTTGTCTGGGATGTGAATGAGACTGACCACCAGGACAGGACCTATGAACAGGTCCAATACCATGCTACAGACATGGTGAAAGCTGCACGATGAAGGGCAGATGATGTAGCCGGGGATCATGCCATTACCAGTGGAGGGCTTGCAATGGAAAAACCACTCACAGCCACTGAGGAATTCTTAGTGAACCTAGGGACACACGAGAGCTCTCAGGCATCCATCACACCATACATCATGGAGGTGGGTGCCACAGTGTCCACAGCAAAGGAGCATGCACGTAAGCTAACTGTGATCACCATTGTAATACTGTAGCAGTATTCTGTCAGGTTGTACATACCTTTACATGGGTGTCAGGTCTATGTGCTATGGGGGGGGGGTTAAGCTCAACTGTGCCCTCATACTCAGAATGTCATCAATACATCAAGTAACACAGTAGCTACTGTACGTGTAAGATATATGCAGGTATTACCTTGTTGTGCTGCAATATGTGGTGGTACTGAAATTACCTCACCCTCACCTTTTTACAGGTTCATCAAGAGTTGTCCAAGGCCATGGTCCTGCCCCTGGTATGCTTGATACTGTTTTGTTATGGAACATATATATACTATTAAGGGTAAAGGCCAGGATAATTCCCTATGTACACATAATGTTGTGTGTAACCAGAGTAGAATGCTTGTATGTTCCACTCTGAAACAGTTACCTAGTTTCCTAGAGTGGGTGATCACAGGAGTGTAGCTGAATGAGCAGAAACACTTTTGCAGTTATAGTACAGAGTGAATAAGCCTCCTGGTGTACATGAGGGAATTAATCTGACATGCCTTGTACATACTGAAAGGTTGATGGCACATACCTTAGGCATTGAAACTTGTAACTATATATATTTGTTAAGATAGGTGTACTGGGTTTTATGTGTTGTTTTATTAGATATTGTGCCATATTGCATACCTAAAAGGTACATTGTACTGGACAAGTGTTAGGTGATTTACCTGACGTGCTTGTTATAAAGGCCTTGAGTTGAATGTGTATCTTGTTGTGAGGAAGCCTGTTCTGCATGACAGTGGAGATGTGAAACTGGTAATGCAGTTGTGGATCCTTATTATTATTAAGTCTCTTTGTAGATTTTCCATACATTATAGTGCAGGTAGTAACATACTGCTTTTGTCTTGGTTTCCACAGGTGACCGGAGAGGGGGGTTGGGGTCTCCCCCCCACACAACCCGATGTCAGTGTCTCTTCAGACTCTGGTGATGGTGGCCACAGTGAGGCACACATGGGTCTGTTAGGGGCTGAATCTGTCACAGAGGTTGACATCCCTCTTCTGCCCCATTGTCACCTCACACAGTCAGTATGCCCGCACATACCCAGTACCCACAAGCCTCAAATATGGGACAGTCAGAGGGTGGAGACATTGAACAAGCCAGCATGGCTACTATGGCTTGAGTGAGTGTAGACACTAGCCATAGTGAGATAGCTGGCAAGGTCCCATGCAGGTGGATTGAGAGGGGTGCTCATAGGAGGACTGCTGATTATTCACCACCTGTTGCAAGTGTCACATCACGGGTCACTCGGTGCATGTTTCAGGCCATCATGGAGGCACAGGCACATTCTGAATGGAACACCAGACATATGGTTAGGATTATGGATGCAGCACAGTCTGACATCTTTGACTGCCTCCACTGCATAAGGGACACCCTGGATTGGTTCACTGATGCAGTGGGCAGACTGTGGGCTGAGACAGTTTCTGTCTTGGACTGCACATTGTCTGTGCTGGAATGTATGGTTCGAGTTGGGTGTCTGTCCCATGGACGTAGGTCAGCAACACCATCTGTGAGAGTCCATGTAACAGTGCACAGTTATGCTCTTATAGTAGCAGCACATCCAGCACTACAGAGGATAGTGTGCTGTCCACACCACCATGTGGCAGGCCATGGGCACATGGTCCTGGGTGGTTCTGTGGGGGAGATGGTCCCAGCAGACAGCAGTCACTGTCAGGTACTAACACTGTGTCTGACCTTGGGCATGGTGGTACCAGTGCAACTACTGGCAGAGCCAGTTCCTGTTTTCAGGGCCAGAGATGGTAAACTGTCAACTCTGCCATGTACAGTCCAAAGCTATCCAACATACACATGTATAGGGCTAGCACTGTGCTTGACTGTATATATGCAAACACTCACACACCATGCCACATGCAAGTCATCTACAGACACACACGGCACATGTCCATGATCCATATAAACCACTCCCCTTCCTGACTCACAAAGGTGCTGTCAACCATTTGGGCCAGCCTAGGCCTCCAGCACCCCCACACATCACCCTGTGCAAATGATGATATCTGTGCCACATCCCTGTCATCCTTCCCATCAATGCAGGGGACTGTAGCTTTGTGTCTGATGCACAAGGTGACTACATTACTTGGCATGTACTTGTGTAATGCAGTATTGTTTTGCCATGCAACTTGTAACAGTTACCAGTATACACTGTATGCTGTGATGTGTCATGAGTATGCAACATACTTTTATGGACCTTTTGTTATATGATGTTGTACTGGTGGTATTGTTACACAATTACAGGTATGTCATGGACCTGTGTATGTTTCTGTTCAGGAGTCTGAGGGGATAACCTGTGGAAACATGGCAGCAGTGAAGCAGCACAGCAGAAATATGACATCAGAGAGGTACAGCAGTATACGTGCATGGCTCCATCGGTTCACATCCGCATGACAGTCTACCAAGGACAAATTTGGTGGTCAGCATACTCATGCATTCATAATTTGTAGTAAGGTCTGTTATGGGGCAAGGTGTGGCTTTACTGGAGTGCATATGCTGCCTATCTGCAGGGAGTATAGTAGATGGATGACTCACTGTAGGGACATTAACCTACTATATGATGTTAATGCTAAATGCCTGTGGGAGACATTTGTCTAGCAGACATAAACACACCCTTGAAACAGACCCTGCCTAATGGTACACAGCGCAACTCAATACACCTCAGCAAATGCTTTTTGATTGGCTGGGCGGCCATCATCTCAACACATGTTATCTGCCTGAGTCCCTCTTGGACTGGGGCAATATGTGCTGGTCCTGTACTGAGGGGTATACAGATGTCTCTGATTCTGAGGGCTGTATAGCCATTAAGCTAGTTAGATTCACATGTCCTATGGCTCCATAACATGATGTATGCTGCTGTAACAGTCTCACACACAAACATGGCAAGCACCACGTCCACTCACTGCATACAGGACACACCAAGGCACACACATGCTGTGAGTTAGATGTATATAGATTGGAATACTTCCCTATGTACTGGTACACACTACAGATCACAGTACCTGACGCACGCAACACAACTCGTGTCTGCTAGTACTATCAGATTAGAACATATACTGCTTGTTGATATCAGCAGGCCTTGCTGTGGTCAGTCATTTGGGGGGCCATATCACCCGCTGCAAATAAAATGATACAAAGCTCTAACTATGTCTAAGTTGCAAAGGTTATCAAACATATGCCATTTGGCTAAACACACACCCCATGTTGGGTGGAGTGAGATTAGAACCTCTACCTATTTAGGCTTACTCATTATAGTTCATGGTACTTATTCCACATGCCATGGCTTACAGCTGATGCTACACTGTCAGCTGGAAATCTTAAGGTGGCTGACATCATCAGACCTTGTAGAAGATGGTGCTTTGGAAGCCAGCAGCAAGTTACAGGCCCAAAAAGGGCATAACCGCTTCAGGTGGATAACCCCTGAGGGCATATCAGTTGTTTTGCAGGAGAATACACACACACGCACACACACACACACACACGCACACACACACACACACACACACACACACACACACACACACACATGGACATGCACCAAGTGAGTTGGAATGAGATTAGAACCCCTGTCTATCTAGGTTTATATGCTATAGTTCACGGTACTTATCACATGTGCTGTGGCTTATGTGGGATACCACACTCTCAGCTGGTGGTCTTAAGGTGGCTGACATCATCAGGCCTTGTAGATGAGGGTGGTTTGGAAGCCAGCTTCAAGTTACAGGCCCAAAAAGTACATAACCATTGAATGTGGATAGCCCACGAGGACATGTCCATTGTTTTGCAGAGGAATATATATACACACACACAAACACACACCAAGTGGGCTTGAGTGAGATTAGAATCCCTACCAATCTAGGTTTAGGCACTAGAGTTCACAGTACTTATCAAATGCACCACGGCTTATATCTGATATTACACTGTCAGCTGGTAGTCTTAAGGTGGCTGACAACATCAGACCTTATAGAAGAGGATTTTTTCGAAGCCAGCAGCAAGTTACAGGCTCAGAAAGTGCAAAACCATTGCAGGTGGATAGCCCATGAGGGCATGTCCACAGTTTTGCAGGGAAATACACAAACACGCAGACACAGACACATAGCAAGTGGGCTGGACTGAGATTAGAAGCCCTAACTACCTACGCTTATATATATATATATATATATATATATATATATATATATATATATATATATATATACACTGCAGATCATGGTACTTATTGCATGAGCCACAAGTTAAGTTTGTGGTATATATGATTGCAGGTACAGTACTTGTGCAGTACACAAACTAGGCTTGTGTTGAACAGCATCCGTGGCCTGCAGAGTGATATTGCTTTGTACTATCTGCATCTAGTATCCTAGCAGTGAAATAACAGTTGTTATCCTAGCTATGCATGTACAGTTACCAGTATGGCCATATGTGGCTGCTTGCAGTAAGATAGGAGACATTGTGGACAGGCATAATGTGCCCTGTGTATATGTGCATATACACCATTATACATTAAACCACCTGCTCACCTGCATCTGTCTACATGGTGACATCCAGCAGGCATAGGAGTCTGTAGGTAAGTGGATTATGTACTGTTGCATCCTTAGTTTGGATCATTTGAGCAACATTATGGGTGTGTGATAGTGCAGTTTACTCACCATTATTAGGGTATGTCAGACAATGCAGACATCCACACACATATTTCTGTGTATAACAGGGATGTATATATAAATGTAGTTGTGTGTGTGTGTGTAGGATATGTATATGTGTTATGTAGATATATGGGGGAGTCTATGTATCATTTTAATATACATAGCTGCATATATCAGTATATATCTATTTGACACTAAATAGCAATACATATACTATGCATGTGAGAGAGAGCTAGATACTGACAAATGGATCTATATACGTATATGTCTGTATGTATAAACAGTTATAGATAATAGGTCATTTCAATGAAGGTCCAACAGAATTGCGCTCATTTTTACTGTGTATGGGCATGCCTAGTGGGACTGTCAGTACTTCTACAGTGACTCCAGGCCACACTTACCTGTATTCTGGTCTGGGATTTTGTATGTTACTGACATTAACATCTACCCCTGTTTCTGCAGTACTGCACTTCACTGCAAATGTCCACAGCATTCCCCAGCTGTCTGCTGTACTAAATATGTGGCTTGGCTGAGGTTGGTAATGTTACACCACCAGCAGACTGACAGTCTGCATACCTCTCAACTGTCCTGATTTTCACAGAATGCCCAGAGTTTTGCCTCATATGTTTGGTCTGTTCCTCACACATTTATGGTTTTCTGGTGCTTTATTGAACGTTGACATCAATACATTTTACTAACTACAGACAAAAAATTGTGGATCAGACTTAATATCCATCAGAAAATATGTACAACTGCAACACATTTAATTCCAGCAAATGTTTAGGTTTATGTGACTAATATTTACACTCTATCCCTATGTTTGGGCCTTTGTCCCCCAAATCTTTCTGGCTTTGTCCAGATTTCTTGCACTAAGAAGTTTGGGAGTTATGACATGTGAAAACACCAACATACTACTACCTCACATGCAAAAGGTGTGAGTAATTCTAGATTAGAACCATCAACACCATCAACCATGCTAGCTTCCCAAATCCACTGTGCTACACATGTCGCTAGACAGAGAAGGGTCACTTATCACACAGTCAACAGCATCCATATGTACATTGTTTTCCTGCTTGAAGAGAGACATACAATGTGCGAGCACTATCTATGTTACAGCCCTGAGATTGCCTGGTCCACTGATATACCAAAACTGATTTTCTGTTAAAGCGGTTACATGGGTACACTGCTGTGCTGGGGGTGGGGGAACAACAGCACATGATCAGCCTGTGTAGTCAGTAGTCCAAATATCATGTGTGCCCACTGTTTTGAGACTTACCTTGAGAATGCACCAGTTGACAGAACTGCAGTTCAGGGCTGACTCTGAGTGATGCAAGCAGTACACAGCCAATACATGGATAGGTACAGATTGTATGGGTTGCCTGGCATCAGCTATTTTAGTATATGTATGTGAGTAGGGGTAAGGTGTCAGTCCCTAGGGCCCTAGGTTGTCAGTGAATGTGATATGCATTGTCACTTAGCCAATGCCAGGGTGTACTGGGCATGCCTACATCTGCCTACAGGGACATCATCTGGGGCCTCCTTCTCCAAGTCCTCCTGTGAGTGTGACTGTGGTGGTCTAGGTACTGGTGGGGGCTGTGTATCCCTTCCCTTTGCTGATCCTGCTGCAGCTGTTTGCGCAGGATCATATTATGCAGCATATCATATACTGTAAACATATGTGCACATGTGGCTGGGGAGTATTGCAGGGCTCCACCAGATATATCAAGGCACCAGAACAGTGACTTCAACAACCCAAACACATGTTCAATGATGGTCCTAGTTTGTGCATGTGCCTCATTATGGTGTTCTTCTGTGAGTGTGTGTGCAGTTCTGATGGGTGTCATCATCCATGGTTTCAGTGCATAGCCAGCATCCCCCAGTAAATGGCCGTGTGGGATGTTCCCTGTAGCAACCATCTGGTACAGCTGTGATGCATGCCAGATATGGGAGTTGTGATAGCTGCCTGGGCTGCCAGCACACACATTCATGATAATGCCCTGGGTATTGCACATGACCTGGCAGTTGATGGAGTGGTACTCCTTGAGGTTGATGTAGATTTTACCTTCCTCACCAGGTGGTGCCTTTATGTGTACATGAGTGCAATCTATAGCACCTAGTACCTCAGGGCAATGTGCTACACATTAGAAGTGTTGTATATTGCTGGCCCTCGCCTCAAGGGTGATGGGGAAAATAAATTTGCTCACTGGCATGTGGTAGCATAGCATCCAGAAACTGTTGGAGTACCCAGGATGCTGATGCCTGTGAGACCCCCATCACGTCCCCAGTTGGTCTTTGGAAGGTACCTGTGGCTATTACCCTAAGGGCTACACATACCTTTGTTTCTACTGGGATGGGTTCCCCTCTGTTGGGTCTGGGCCTGAGATGAGGGCGGCAGAGCTCAGTGAGTTCTTGTAGTATGCCCCTGTCCACCCTGTAGCATACAATATCCAGCTCATGTAACTCCTGGAGGGTTACATAAGCACTCTTCTCATTCTCTGTCTAGGCCTATTGTCAGCAGCAGCATTGACTCCAGCATCTAACACATACATATGTAGCAGTTTTGTATTCTTTCAGTTAAAATTCCCAAGTCTGTACTCCAGTAGTGCAGGGTATGGGGGGAAATCAGTTTGTAGGGTGTATGCATACTTCATAGTGCTCTACTGCAGGTGCTGCCTGCGTGATTGGCTACCTATGATGCATTGTACCTACCTAATATATCATTGACATCATTTAATGACCCTAGTTGAAGTTAAGTAAAGATCAACACTAATTAATACATCACTAGCCTTTTAGATACTCTGAGCACTGTGGCACACAGAGTAAATGCGTGCCCCGTAGGTCAACACTGGTTAGTAGTCAGTGCAGCCCCCAAACTTGCATGCTCAGCACAGCAGTACCTCTTACAAACACGTCAAAATGCCTGCCCATAGGTAAACAAAGCTTAGCAGTCAGTGGACACACCCCACCAGACTTCCATGCTCAGTACGGTGGTATGCTGTGCAAACACACAGAAGCACATGCCCTGCATGTAAATGAAGCTAAAAAGTCAGTGCACACCCTCCCCCCAGACTTCCACACTCAGCATGGCAGTGCACCACCCAAACAGGTGCAGCTAAGCTCCAGTTAGCTTAGAGGTTCTTGGACACACCCTCTCCTGATGTCAGCTACCTCCTTTGTGGACACAAACATGGTTTTCTGCCTACACAGAAGGGATATACAGACACAGTTACCTCATTATGCTATTCAGCAACTCCACCTCATTTGCATAGGGATCCATGCTCCCAACCTGGATCCTACATGCTTCTAAGCCCTTCCACATTAGCAGTCGCAGCAATGCACCATTGTAGCTACTGCATGCAGTGTCCAGTAATACATTTATGTCTCATGATATTAATATTTAATTTTTCAACATTTTTTATAAGGCATATTTGTGCACTGTGGCGTGCAATGCAAACATGCCAAGATTATTAAAAAATATATATTTTAATATATTTACTGTAACTTTTGGAACACACAGAGGATAGTTTTTCTCATTTCTGTGTGTGCTATACCATTTCTGTCTATCTACCTACATTTTTACGGCCCCTTTTGTCTGTCTACAGTCCTGTACATAGAATTTTTCCATGTACACTAAGGACACTGACACGGGGTCTGCAGGGCTGCCTAGCTGCTTGCTGGATTGCCCTACCTGCCTCAGTTGTATGAGATTCACCTGCTTATGAGGTGATTTGGATGCCATGGAAGTTTCCGTGTTGGTGCGCTTATGCAGTGCTTACTGAATCTAAAATTGTTCATGCCTGTGTTAGCAGTGCAACGCAATGCCTACACAGAGAAAAATGTGTAGGCTTTATTAAATTCCCCCCTAGATTTTTGCCTCATATTTTTGGTCTGTTCCTCATGAAATTTGTGATTTTCTGGCAAATAATTGAGGACTGAAGTCACTAAATAATGACAGAAATTTGAGTTTTAGACTTCACGTTCTTTAGAAAATGCATGCTAGCACAAATCTTGTTATTATAGTGACTTTCTAAGTTTATAAGAGCAATATTTAAAATTTGTTGGTATTTTTGGGACCTTTGTCCACCCATTATTTTAGGGTTGGTCCAGATTTCTTATGCTAAGAGGTTAAGCGGTATGTCTGGCTCAGTGATGTTCTGTGTATAACATTTCTGATGCCACTGCATCTGACTCAAAGCTGTTTGATGCACTATTGAAATGGAAGAGGAAACAAAGAAAGTTGGAAGTATGAGGGGAAAAGAAAAACTTAATTATATCATTGCAAAATATATACTCTGTTATATATTCACATTCACTTGTCAGTGCAAACACAATCAGAGTTCATTTTTGGTACTATTTTTGTTTGTTGACAGTTATGCACAGTGATTACAATTATGATTGGTTTAGTATGAAAATATCAAAAGGTCATAAAATATGTTTAGCTGTGCGATTTACATGTGCAATGTTATGCATAATAACGAGGTCAGAATGTCGAAGTGCATGTAGCGAAACGATCGCATTCACACTTTTGGCATTATTTTTGCAGTACACTACTGCAAATCACTTAACGTAACGGTTTTGCAGGGGGGCAAGCCCCCCTGCACCCCCATGTGGGGGGCTGCTCCCCCCTAATCCCCTGCAAATTATATATTCCAACTCTGAGATCGCACTACAGTGGGGAGAAGGGTAATTTCCCGATCCCTGCTGTACTGCGATCTGTCGTCATAACGTCGTGCATATATGTGTGAATACACAGTGGCATTCACTACACTGAACACTTGCAGTATTGCAGGTCAGCGATACAGGACTCAACCAAATGAGGTTCGGAATTCCCATTTTCACTGAACATTCATTCGTCATTGTCATAGTAAACCATTATGATCACTTGTTGCAGCATGCAATGATAAGAGAGTGGGACTGGATAAGGAACATGGAAATGTGTTTTTATGCTTAGTGGCATAGCCAGAATTTTTGGAATTTGTGTACCAGCTTTTTAAATGCAGACCCCCACATGCAAATGTTTGCCCCCAACTCCAGAAAGTTCTGGTTTAAGCAAGAAATCAGTTTAGACAAATGAACATTCTGAAGACAGAAATAAAAAAAACAAGAACCATTTATCCAAATATATAATCATAAACCATGATAAATATTTCAGTTTAAAGATAAATTAAATTCTAGTAACATCTCTTGCCATAAAATAAATACATTAAAATGATACATGTAGAGGTATATATGGAGTATGACTGGGTGCACCCATGGCAGTGCAATAATGGGCCATGGCCAAAGCATAAATACATTAAAATGATTAATGTAGAGGGATAAATGGAGCATGCCTGGGTGTATCCATGGCAGTACATCCACTGTACAACTATGGGCCATGGCCAAAGCATAAATATATTAAAATGATACATGTAGAGGCATACATGGAGTATGCCTGGGTGTACCCATGGCAGTACATCCACTGTACAACTATGGGCCATGGCCAAAGCATAAATACATTAAAATGATACATGTAGAGACATACATGGAGTATGCCTGGTGTACCCATGGCAGTACATCCACTGTACAACTATGGGCCATGGCCAAAGCATAAATGCATTA